>NC_056435.1:69316283-69362637 GCF_018296145.1 Oncorhynchus tshawytscha
CACAACCAAGCAGGGTTGGGGGCGTGATCAAGCTACTGTACCTTATTAGGCAGTGGACCTGTACCATAGAAATGTACCATATTTGTAATGTATATTTATTGTATTGTTCAATAGATTGTAGATAAATGAAACCATACCACAGTGTTTTCTGTATGTAACACCTTAGAGACAGCATCGTTTGAGAACAGCATCTGTAGAGTTGAATACAGTATGCTAAAAAAGGAAGTGAAAACTGAGTCATCAAAATTTAAAAATTTTAAAATAAATATGAATATTTATATTTATCCATTTGTATAAGAATTCCAGCAATGGCTGACATATTCCAAGAAATCCATTACATTAATGATTTACGGGAAGGAATTATGAGTCTGGATTTTAGGATAGGCAGCATCTACAGATGCCCTACCGAATGTGTTACAGGTTCTAGTTTTTCCATTTCTGTTTTCAGGTCGGACTTTTAGCACGTAGGGTGTCGCCTCATTAGTCAGTATGTGTTACACCTGTGCTGGTTCGTCATCTTGTCAGTGGGAAGGGGTTTCAACTGTGCTGGCCCAGTGCTCCAGTTGTCTTGAGAGAGAGTTAACACCTTTAGCTGGCTCTCCCTAGTTAATTTTTTGTTGGTCTGATCTTCCCTGTTTTCTTGGTGTGAGTTTTTATTTTGTTTAACTATTCTTGGGTAAGTGTAGTGGGGCTCCTGGTGGGTGTCTTTAATGTGCTGGTTGTTGTTGCTAGGCAACTTACAGTGAACACCCCTGTGAGTGTCTTTCAGAACCCCTCCTAAACCCCCACCTGTTTAGGTTTGGTTCTTGTCAGTGACGTTTTGTTAGTTCCCTTTCTGTTTGAGAGACAATTTGTGGTTTTCTTGCTGGGGAACGAAACAAATCAGTCATATAACATAAAGGTTATCTGAAAATGGGTTATACATATCCTAAAGCACAGGAGCTAAGATGCATATTATATTTCCCAATCTTAATGTGATTTGTTAATCAGAATCATGCATTACTTCTAAGGACTATTTGAATAGGGTTTCTCATGCTTTGATCAGGCTACAGATGGACGAATGTGATTATACTGAGGTGCTCAGGGCTTTGGCCACATGCCTCAATACAACATCCGTAGGCTTTGGCCACATGCCTCAATACAACAACCATAGGCTTAAGCTACATTCTCTATATACAACAACCATAGGCTTTAGCTTCATGCCTCAATATAACATCCATAGGCTACACACAGCCTCGATCTTATCATGTGCATGCAAGCAGATTAGGAAACATCCCTTAGTGCAATGCTATTTTAATGTCACAGTGTTCCTTAATTTAATAAAATAATATATTTTGACTTATGCTAAAGTGAATGTCATGCCACGCTAACGATACATTTGTAAGTGATATATAAGTGATAGTCTTCAAGAATTATTGGTAAATATCAATAATTGAAATGGACAGATTTGACCATTTTAACACATTCCCAGATAGCAGTAATACATCTGATCCTCGTTACCGGGGGGATTCCAGTTCCACGCTGTCTTGTTAGGGGGGTTCAGAACAGTGACAGATTCCAGATTCCATGATTCTACATTCTGCTTACCACATCTATCTGTTCCAGTCTCCTAATAGCCTCTTAAACCCGACATTGATACATTGTGGGAGGCAACAAGTCTGCCTAGGGAGACTACTGTGCTAACAGCTGTGTACATGTCACCACGAGACAAGGTCCCTGCTTCCACATGCATTCTAATGACTCCATCCCTCTAAGCATGCTCTATATTCATTGTCTATGAAGATGTGGGATTGGTTTAGGGGATGGGGTTAGGGGATGGGGTTAGGGGGATGGTTAGGGGATGGATAGGGGATGGGGTTAGGGATGGATAGGGATGGGGTTAGGGGACTGGGTAAGGGGTGGTTAGGGGGATGGTTAGGGGATGGGGTTAGGGATGGATAGGGATGGGGTTAGGGGACTGGGCAAGGGGGTGGTTAGGGATGGTTAGGGATGGGGGTTAGGGGATGGTGTTAGGGACGGGGTTAGGGATGGTTAGGGATGGATAGGGATGGATAGGGGATGGGGTTAAAAAGGGATGGTTGGGGATGGATAGGGATGGGGTTAGGGGATGGTTAGGGGATGGATAGGGGATGGTTAGGGGATGGGGTTAGGGATGGTTAGGGGATGGGGTTAGGGGATGGTGTTAGGGGACGGGGTTAGGGATGGTTAGGGGATGGATAGGGATGGATAGGGATGGGGTTAAGGGATGGTTAGGGACGGATAGGGGATGGGGTTAGGGGACGGTTAGGGGATGGGGTTAGGGGATGGTGTTAGGGGATGGGGTTAGGGATGGTTAGGGGATAGGACGGGGTTAGGGGATGGTTAGGGGATGGGGTTAGGGGATGGTTAGGGACGGTTAAGGAATGGATAGGGGGATGGTTAGGGATGGATAGGGGATGGATAGGGGATGGTTAGGGATGGATAGGGGATGGATAGGGGATGGGGTTAGGATGGTTAGGGACGGATGGATAGGGATGGGGTTAGGGATGGTTAGGGGGATGGATAGGGGATGGGGATGGTTAGGGGATGGATAGGGATGGGGATGGTTAGGGATGGGGATGGTTAGGGATGGGGGTTAGGGGGGATGGATAGGGGATAGGATGGATAGGGGGATGGGGTTAGGGGATGGATAGGATCGGTTTAGGGGATGGATGGGGATGGGATAAGAGGATGGCTAGGGGATGGGGTTAGAGGATGGATAGGGGACAAGGGGGATGGATAGGGATGATAGGGGGATGGGGTTAGGGGATGGATAAGGGGATGGATAGGGGACGGGTTTAGGGATGGATAGGGGATGGATGGGGGATGGATAGGGGGATGGGGTTAGGGGATGGATAGGGGATGGGGTTAGAGGATGGATAGGGGATGGATAAGGGATGGGGTTAGATGATGGATAGGGATGGATAAGGGGGGGTTAGATGATGGATAGGGGATGGATAGGGATGGGGTTAGATGATGGATAGGGATGGATAAGGGATGGGGTTAGATGATGGATAGGGGATGGATAGGGGATGGGGTTAGAGGATGGATAGGGGATGGATAGGGATGGGGTTAGGGGATGGATAGGGATGGATAGGGGATGGGGTTAGGGGATGTATAGGGGATGGGTTTAGGGGATGGATAGGGGGTGGATGGGGATGGATAGGGATGGGGTTAGAGGATGGATAGGGATGGATAAGGGATGGGGTTAGATGATGGATAGGGGATGGATAAGGGATGGGGGCAGATGATGGATAGGGGATGGATAAGGGATGGGGTTAGATGATGGATAGGGGATGGATAAGGGATGGGGTTAGATGATGGATAGGGATGGATAGGGATGGGGTTAGATGACGGATAGGGATGGGGTTAGATGATGGATAGGGATGGGGTTAGAGGATGGATAGGGGGATAGAGGACGGATAGGGATGGATTAGGGACGGATAGTAGATGGGGTTAGGGATGGATAGGGGATGGGATTAGGATGGGGTTAGAGGATGGATAGGGATGGGACCAGATGATGGATAGGATGGGGTGAGAGGATGGACAAGGGATGGGGTTATGGGATGGATAGTGAAACGGATAGGAATAGGGATGGATAGTGGATGGGGGTAAGGAATGAAGCAGAGATGGATAGGGATGGGGTAGAAGATGGATGGGGAATGTGGGTAGAGGATGATATGGATGGCACAGGATGGTACAGGATGATAGGGATGGATACTCAGATGGGGTTACGGGATGGTTAGGGGATGGTTAGGGACTGGGTTGGGGGATGGTTGTTGGATGGATAATGGATGGATAATGGATGGATAGGGATGGTTAGGGACTGGGTTGGGGGATGGTTGTTGGATGGATAATGGATGGTTAGGGGATGGTTACGGGACTGGTTGGGCGATGGCTGTTGGATGGATAAATGGATGGTTAGAGGACGGATAGGGGATGGGTTAGGGATGGATAGGATGGGATGTTAGGGGATAGGAGGGGGTTAAAAGGGACTGGATAGTTTAGGACGGGCAGGGACGGATAGTTGCTACGGGGACGGATAGGACGGGATGGTTAGGGATAGAATAGACTGGTTTTAGGGGATGGATAGGACGGGAGGATAAGAGGATTAGGGGGGGACGCAAATAGGGACGGTTTAGGGGACGGATAGGATGCAAATAGGACGGATAGGACGCAAATAGGGATGGATAGGGGACTTAGGGACGGATAAATAGGACGGATAGGGATGGGGTTATAGGACGGATAGGGATGGAGGAGATGAATGGGGACGGGCCTAGGGTTAGGGGATTAGGGATGGGACTAGGGGACGGATAGGACGGGTTAGGGGACGCAAATAGGACGGTTAGGGATGGGGCCAGGGATGGATAGGGGATGGGGTTGGGGATAGGGACGGTTAGGGATGGGGATAGGACGGTTAGGGATGGTAGGGGACGGATAGGACGGATAGGGATAGGACGGATCAGGGACGGATAGGATGTCAAGGGACGCTAGGGATGGATAGGGACCCAGGACGGATTACAGGGATAGGGGCCAGGGACGGTCAGGACGGGCAAATAGGGATGGTCAGGACGCAAATAGGACGAATAGGGACGGATAGGATGCAAGGGAATAGGGACTAACAGGACGGATTAGTGAAATTTAGGGAATAGGAAAATAGGGACGAATAATAGGGATAGGATAAATAGGGACGCAAATAGGATAGGGACAGGGACAGGGACAGGAGGGATGACGGACAGGGATAGGACCTGATAGGGGGCCAGGACGGATAGGGACGGATATTCAACAGGGCCAGATCCAAACAGGGTTGACAGGCAGACGGGACGGCTCAGGGACGATTAGGACGGGACGGATAGGGGTGTGGTTTAGGGGACGTAAATAGGGACGGATAGGACAACAGGGACGGATTAGGACAAATAGGGACGGATAGGGATCCATTAGGGACGGACGGGGACGGACAAGATGATACCAGGGACGGGGCCAGATGACCTGATGGACGCAAATAGGACGGATAGGACGGATTAGACGACAAATAGGACGGGACGGATAGGATGTGGTTAGGGACGGATAGACGGGGATGGGTAAAAGAGACAGACGGCAAAGGGATGGGAGGAGGATGAATGGATCGGTAGACGACGGATTGTGATGATTACGGACGGCAAAATAGACGATGATGTGCGACGGATTACGGCTGAAATCAGGTTGATTTGATGACAGGACGGGGAAACAGACGAGGATAGGGGACGGACAGGACGATAGATGGGAGATAGGACGGATTGAGGGGATGGGGTCGGGACGGATAGGACGGATAGACCGATGGGGTTAGGGACGCATGGATGCAATTAGGGGATGGGTGACAGGGGGATGATAGGGACGGGGCAGGGATGGATAGGGGATGGATACGGATGGGGTTAGACGATGGAGGGACGCAAGGATGCAGGACGGATTGGTTATGGACAAATAGACGACGGATAGGACGGTTTAGGACAAATAGACGACTTGAGGGACGGACAGGGACAAACGGGGCCAGATGACTCCGGATTAGATTAGATGACGGACAGGACGGTAACAGATGACTTGACGGATAGGACGCAACAGATGACGGATTAGGGACGGACTAGGACGGATAGGGACGCTAAATAGGGACGATAGGACGGACTTAGAGGACGGGGGATGAACCAGACGATGGATAGGGATGGGGTGGAGGACGGGGGATGGGGTTGGGACGGATAGTGAATGGATAGGATGGGGTAAATAGGGGACGGATAGTGGATGGGGTGAAGGGAATGGGGCAGAGGATGGATAGGGATGGCAGAAGTTGAGGGGAAATGTGGGCAGAGGACGATATGGGACGGGCATAGGACGTGGCACATGACGGATTAGGGATGGATACTAGATGGGGTTACGGGATGGTTAGGGATGGTTAGGGACTGGGTTGGGGGGATGGTTGTTGGATGGATAATGGATGGATAATGGATGGATAGGGGATGGTTAGGGACCGGGTGGGGGGATGGATGGATAATGGATGGTTAGGGGATGGTTAATGGACTGGGCTGGGCGATGGTTGCTGGATGGATAATGGATGGTTAGAGGATGGATAGGGAATTTAGGGGATGGATAGGGATGGGGCCAGGGACGGATTAGGACGGGGCCAGAGGTGACGGATAGGATAAAGACGGACGGATTAGGATCATTTAGGGACGGATAGGACGGACAAGATGACGCTAGGACGTCAAAATAGGGGACGGATAGGATCGGTTTAGGATGGATGGGGGATGGATAAGAGGGATGGCTAGGGATGGGGTTAGAGGACGGATAGGGATGGGGTTAGGGACGGATAGGGATGGATAGGGATGGGGTTAGGGGGGATGGATAGGGATGGATAGGGATGGATAGGGATGGATAAGGGGACGGATAGGGGATGGGTTTAGGATGGATAGGGATGGATGGGGGATGGATAGGGATGGGGCAACAGAGGATGGATTGGGATGGATAGGGATGGGGTTGGGGATGGATAGGGGATGGGTTTAGGGGATGGATAGGGGTGGATGGGGGATGGTTAGGGATGGATAGGGGATGTGGTTAGGGGATGGATAGGGATGAGGGTTAGGGAATGGGGACGGTTAGGGAGAGGATGGATAGGGATGGGGTAGAAGGGAAATGGCTGGGGACGGCTAGGGATGAATTTAGAAGATAGGGACGGATATGGATTGGGACGGATAGGGACGGATAGGATAGGGTTAGGGACGGTTAGGGATGATAGGATGGATAGGGATGGATACCAGATGGGACGGTTACGGGACGTAAATAGGGACGGGATAGGACGCAATAGGACGGATTGGGGACGGATAGGACGGATAGGGATGGATAAAGGGACGGATAGAAAATAGGACGGGATAGGGGATGGTTAGGGACGGGGTTAGGGACGGGGGGATGGTTGTTAGGGATGGTTAATGGATGGTTAGGGGATAGGACGGTTAGGGACGTAAATGGGGGATGGTCGACGAAACGGATGGACGGATGGGGACGGATAGGGACGGATTAGGGACGGTTTAGGGGACGGTTTAGGGACGGATAGGGACGGATAGACGGCCAGGCACGGTCAGGGACGGGGATGGGCAAATAGGGACGGCTAGGGACGGATAGACGGGGATGGTGGACGGTTAGGACGGGGATAGGGGATAGGGATGGATACGGGGGAAATAGGGATGGATAGGGATGGGTTAGAGGACGGATAGGGATGGATAGGGGATAGGGTTTAGGGGATGGATGGGGGATGGGATGGACAAGGGCCATGATAGGGAATGACGGATAGGATGGATAGGGGATAGGATAGGGATGGGGTTAGGGATAGGGATGGGGTTAGGATGGATAAGGGACGGATAGGTTGACAGGGATGGATAGGGACTAGGACGGGGGACGGATAGACGGATGGGGCGGAGAGGACGGACATGGATTTGGCGGGACGGATAGTGAACGGATAGGGACGTGGTAAAGGGACGGATAGTGGATGGGGCAAGGAACGCAAAGATGACGGATAGGGACGGGGCAGAAGATGGATGGGGAACGTGGGCAGAGGACGATATGGACTGGGTACAGGATGTGGTACAGGATGGATAGGGACGGATACTAGATGGGGTTCACGGGACGGTTAGGGATGGTTAGGGACTGGGTTGGGGGATGGTTGTTGGATGGATAATGGATGGATAATGGATGGATTAGGGGATGGTTAGGGACCGGGATTGGGGGATGGTTGTTGATGGATAATGGATGGTTAGGGATGGTTAGGGACTGGGTTGGGGGGATGGCTGTTGATGGATAATGGATGGTTAGGGATGGTTACGGACTGGGCTGGGCGATGGTTGTTGGACGGATAATGGATGGTTAGAAGAGGATGGATAGGGATGGGGTTAGGGGATGGATAGGGGATGGGGTTACGGGGGACGGATAGGGATGGGGTTAGAGGATGGATAGGGGATGGGGTTAGGGACGGATAGGACTGGTTTAGGGGACGGATAGACGGACAAGAGTGACGGCTAGGGACGGGGTTAGGGACGGATAGGACCGGTTTAGGGACGGATAGGGACGGACAAGAGGACAATAGGGGACGGGGTTAGAGGACGGATAGGGACGCAAATAGGGGATGGATAGGGATGGATAGGGGACAAAGGGGACGGATAGGGATGGATAGGACGGGGTCAGGGACGGACAGTGGGATGGTTTAGGGACGGATAGGGACGGGGCAGGACGGATAGGGGACGGTTGCAGAGTGACGGATAGGGGACGGATAGGGATGGGGTTACGGGGACGGATAGGGATGGGTTTAGGGACGGATAGGGGTGGACGGGGGATGGATAGGGGATGGATGTTGGATGGATGGGGTTAGGGACGGATTGGGGATGGTTAGGGGACTGGGTAGGGGTGGTTAGGGACGGATTAGGGGATGGGGTTAGGATGGTTAGGACGGGGTTAAGGATGTTAGGGACGGATAGGGACGGGGTTAGGGACGGTTAGGGACGCAAATAGGGGATGGTGTTAGGATGGGGTTAGGGATGGGGTTAGGGGATGGTTAGGACGGGGTTAGGGGATGGTTAGGGGACGGGGTTAGGGATGGTTAGGGATGGTTCAGGGGATAGGACGGTTAGGGACGGATAGGGATGGATAGGGATGGTTAGGGACGGATAGGATGGATAGAGGACGGGGTTAAGGGATGGTTAGGGACGGATAGGATGGGGTTAGCGGATGTTTAGGGATGGATAGGATGGGGATGGTTAGGGATGGATGGGGATGGGGATGGTTAGGGATAGGGATGGTTAGGATGGGGGGATGGATAGGATGGGGCAGAGGATGGATAGGGATGGGGTTAGGGACGGATAGGATCGGTTTAGGGATGGATGGGGATGGGATAAGAGGATGGCTAGGGATGGGGTTAGAGGATGGATAGGGATGGGGTTAGGGGACGGATAGGGATGGATAGGGATGGGGTTAGGGATGGATAGGGGATGGATAGGGATGGGTTAGGGATGGATAAGGGGATGGATAGGGATGGGTTTAGGGGATGGATAGGGGATGGATGGGGATGGATAGGGGATGAGGTTAGAGGATGGATAGGGATGAATAAGGACGCAAATTAGATGACGGATAGTGATGGATAAGGGATGGGGGCAGATGATGGATAGGGACGGATAAGGGATGACGGGGTTAGATGACGGATAGGATGGATAACGGATGGGGTTAGATGATGGATAGGATGGGGTGAGAGGATGGACAAGGGATGGGGTTATGGGATGGATAGTGAACGGATAGGGGATGGGGTTAGGGGATGGATAGTGGATGGGGGTAAGGAAACGAAAGAGGATGGATAGGGATGGGGTAGAAGATGGATGGGGAATGTGGGTAGAGGATGATATGGGATGGAGTACAGGATGTGGTACAGGACGGATAGGGGATGGATACTAGATGGGGTTAAGGGATGGTTAGGGTGGTTAGGACTGGGGTTGGGGGATGGTTGTTGGATGGATAATGGATGGATAATGGATGGATTGGGGATGGTTAGGGACTGGGTTGGGGGATGGTTGTTGGATGGATAATGGATGGTTAGGGATGGTTAGGGACTGGGTTGGGGGATGGTTGTTGGATGGATAATGGATGGTTAGGGATGGTTACGGGACTGGGTTGGGCGATGGTTGTTGGATGGATAATGGATGGTTAGAGGATTGATAGGGATGGGGTTAGGGATGGATAGGGATGGGGTTAGAGGATGGATAGGGGATGGGGTTAGAGGATGGATAGGGATAGGACGGTTAAGGGATGGATAGGATTGGTTTAGGGACGGATAGGATAGGGACGGATAGGAGGACAAGAGGATGGCTAGGGATGGGTTAGGGATGGATAGGGATCGGTTTAGGGACGGATAGGACGGATAGGGCAAATAGGGATAGGACGGATAGGATGCAAAATAGGACGGATAGGACGGGGTTAGGGATGGATAGGGATGGGGTTAGGGGATAGGACAAGTGCCAGGGATGGATAGACTGGGGGACGGGGGTTAGATGACGGCATTAGGGATGGGGTTAGGGATGGATAGGACCCTGGGTTTAGGGACGGGGGACGGGATAGGGGATGGATATGGGGGATGGATAGGGACGGGTTAGGGATGGATAGGGATGGACAGGACGCAAATAGGATGGATAACGGATAGGGGGGAGATGGATAGGATGGATATGGATGGTTAGGGACGGATGGGTTGGCCCAGGGACGGACAGGACTTGAGGATGGATAGGGATGGGGTTAGAGACGGATAGAGGATGGGTTAGATGATGGATAGGGATGATATGGATGGGGCCAGATGACGGATAGGGGACGGATAGGGATGGGGTTATGACGGATAGGGACGGGTTAGAGGACGGATAGGGATGGGGTTAGATGATGGATAGGGACGGATAGGGATGGGGGCAGACGATGGATAGGGGATGGATAAGGGACGGGGTTAGATGACGGATAGGGGATGGATAAGGGATGGGGTTAGATGACGGATAGGATGGATAGGGACGCAAACAGATGACGGATAGGGGACGGGGCAAACAGATGATGGATAGGACGGGGCCAGATGACGGATAGGGATGGGGCCAGAGGATGGATTGGGACGGTGCCAGATGACGGATAGGGACGGATTAGGGACGGATAGTGGATGGGGGCCAGGGACGGATAGGACGGATTAGGGACGGGGTTAGAGGATGGATAGGGATGGGACCAGATGATGGATAGGGCAAAGATGGGGTGACGAGGATGGACAAGGGATGGGGTTATGGGACGGATAGTGAATGGATAGGGATGGGGTTAGGGGATGGATAGTGGATGGGGTAAGGAATGGGGAATGTGGGTAGAAGATGGATGAATGGGATGGAGTACAGGATGTGGTACAGGATGGATAGGGATGGATACTAGATGGGGTTACGGGATGGTTAGGGATGGTTAGGGACTGGGTTGGGGGATGGTTGTTGGATGGATAATGGATGGATAGGGATGGTTAGGGACTGGGTTGGGGGATGGTTGTTGGATGGATAATGGATGGTTAGGGGATGGTTAGGGACTGGGTTGGGGGATGGTTGTTGGATGGATAATGGATGGTTAGGGACGGTTACGGACCGGGCTGGGCGATGGTTGCTGGATGGATAATGGATGGTTAGAGTGACTGATAGGACAAATAGGGATGGATAGGATGATGGGGTTAGGGATGGATAGGGATGGGGTTAGAGGATGGATAGGGATGGGGTTAAGGGACGGATAGGACTGGTTTAGGGATGTATAGGGATGGATAAGAGGATGGCTAGGGATGGGGTTAGGGACGGATAGGATCGGTTTAGGGACGGATAGGGATGGACAAGAGGATGGCTAGGGATGGGGCAGAGGATGGATAGGGATGCAAATAGGGATGGATAGGGATGGATAGGGACGGATAGGGATGGGGTTAGGGACGGATAGGGATGGGGTTAGGGACGGATAGGGATGGGGTAGGGACGGATAGGGATGGATAGGGATGCAAATAGGGACGGATAGGGGACGCAAATAGGATGGATTGGGACGGACGGGGACGGATAGACGGCCAGATGATGGATAGGGATAAAGGATGGAGGACGGATAGGGACGGTTAGACGACGGATAGATGACGGATAGGACGGATTACGACGGGGGCAGACGAGATGACGGATAGGGATGGATAGGGGATTGGGTTAGATGACGGATAGGACGGATAAGACGGATTGGGGTTAGATGACGGATAGACGGGGCCAGACGACGGATAGGACAAAATAGACGACGGATTGTGATGGATACGGATGGGGCAGATGATGGATTGGGATGGATAAGGATGTTAGATGATGGATTAGGACGGATAAGGATGGGGTCAGAGGACGGATAGGGATGGGGTTAGAGGACGGATAGGATGGGGTTAGAGGATGGATAGGGATGGATTAGGGGGATGGATAGTGGATGGGGTTAGGGATGGATAGGGATGGATTAGGGGATGGGGTTAGAGGATGGATAGGGATGGGACCAGATGATGGATAGGGATGGGGTGAGAGGATGGACAAGGGATGGGGTTATGGGATGGATAGTGAATGGATAGGGATGGGGTTAGGGGATGGATAGTGGATGGGGGTAAGGAACGGGGCAGAGGATGGATAGGGATGGGGTAGAAGATGGATGGGGAATGTGGGCAGAGGATGATATGGGATGGATACAGGATGTGGTACAGGATGGATAGGGATGGATACCAGATGGGGTTACGGGATGGTTAGGGATGGTTAGGGACTGGGCTGGGGGATGGTTGTTGGATGGATAATGGATGGATAATGGATGGATAGGGATGGTTAGGGACTGGGTTGGGGGATGGTTGTTGGATGGATAATGGATGGTTAGGGATGGTTAGGGACTGGGTTGGGGGATGGTTGTTGGATGGATAATGGATGGTTAGGGATGGTTACGGGACTGGGTTGGGCGATGGTTGTTGGATGGATAATGGATGGTTAGAGGATTGATAGGGATGGGGTTAGGGATGGATAGGGATGGGGTTAGGGACGGATAGGGATGGGGTTAGAGGATGGATAGGGATGGGGTTAAGGGATGGATAGGATTATTTAGGGATGGACAAGAGGATGGCTAGGGATGGGGTTAGGGATGGATAGGGATCGGTTTAGGGATGGATAGGGATGGATAAGAGGATGGCTAGGGATGGGGTTAGAGGATGGATAGGGATGGGGTTAGGGACGGATAGGGATGGATAGGATGGGGTTAGGGATGGATAGGATGGGGTTAGGGACGGATAGGGACGGATAGGGATGGGTTTAGGACGGATGGATAGGGACGGACGGGGACGGATAGGGATGGGGTTAGAGGATGGATAGAGGATGGGGCCAGAGGACGGATAGGGGATAGATAAGGGATGGGGTTAGATGACGGATAGGGGATGGATAATGGGATGGGGTTAGATGATGGATAGTGATGGGGTTAGAGGACGGATAGGATGGGGTTAGAGGATGGATAGGGACGGGGCCAGAGGATGGATAGGATGGGGTTAGGGGATGGATAGTGGATGGGGTTAGGGATGGATAGTGGATGGGGTTAGGGACGATAGGGATGGAGTTAGGGACGGGTTAGAGGATGGATAGGATGGGGCCAGAGGATGGATAGGGATGGGGTTAGATGATGGATAGGGATGGGGTTATGGGATGGATAGTGAATGGATAGGGATGGGGTTAGGGGTGGATAGTGGATGGGGGTAAGGAATGGGGGCAGAGGATGGATAAGGGATGTGGTAGAAGATGGATGGGGAATGTGGGTAGAGGATGATAGGGGATGGGGTACAGGATGTGGTACAGGATGGATAGGGATGGATAGGAGATGGGGTTACGGGATGGTTAGGGATGGTTAGGGACTGGGTTGGGGGATGGTGTTGGATGGATAATGGATGGATAGAGGATGGTTAGGGACCGGGTTAGAGGATGGTGTTGGATGGATAATTGATGGATAGGGATGGGGTTAGGGATGGTTAGTGGATGGATAATGGATGTTTAGGGATGGTTAGGGACTGGGTTAGGGATGGTTGTTGGATGGATAATGGATGGATAGGGATGGGGTTAGGGATGGTTAGTGGATGGATAATGGATGTTTAGGGGATGGTTAGGGGACTGGGTTAGGGATGGTTGTTGGATGGATAATGGATGGATAGGGATGGCTCGAGCTGGTAGAAGGGCTGGATCTGGGCCTAGGATGTGGATGGGGCTTGGAGGGTAAAAACTCTCATTCTGTTAACGCCTAATAAATGGTTGATTTCGTTTTCTCTCACATGTCAAATGATTTTGGCACAGTCACATATTCCTAATTTGGAAACAAATGACTTCCCACTAGGATCCCTGCTCCTGCATTTTACTATAATGACCTCCCATCATCTTTGGGTTAGCAACATCATATGAATGAGTAATTGTTCATTTGAAAAAATACACATTTTGAATAAATTGTTGTTGATAAGTTTCAGTTGCTAAATTGTTATTAAAGTCTGCTTGGACTGCTCTCACTTCAAAGATAATGCGTTGTGTTAAATGAACGATTGTTAGTCATAGCCCAGTGAGGGACATCAAATTAAATCACATTTTATTTGTTGCATACACATATTTAGCATATGTTAAATGCTTTTGTTCCTAGCTCCAACAGTGCAGTAGTATCTAACAATTCACAACAATACACACAAATCTAAAAGTAAAAGAATGGAAGTGAGAAATATATAAATATTAGGATGAGCAATGTCGGAGAGGCATTGACTAAAATACAGTTGAATAGAATACAGTATATATATAGGAAATGATTAAAGCAGTATGTAAACATTATTAAAAATATACATTTTTAAAATGTCACCTTTATTTAACCAGGTAGGTCAGTTGAGAACAAGTTCTCATTTACAACTGCGACCTGACAAAACAGTGCGACACAAACAACAACACAGAGTTACACATGGAATTAACAAAGGTACAGTCAATAACACAATAGAACATATATATATACAGGGTGTGCAAATGAGGTAAGATTAGGAGGAAAGGCACAAATAGGCCAAAGTGTCGAAGTAATTACAATTTAGCAATTAAACACTGGAGTGATAGATGTGCAGAAGATGAACTTGCAAGTAGAGATACTGGGGTGCAAAGGAGAAAAAAATCAAATAAATAACAATATGGGGATGAGGTAGTTGGATGGGCTATTTACAGATGGGCTGTGAACAGGTGTGTTCCATTATTAAAGTGATCAGAGATTCCATGTCTATGTACAGCACCAGCAAAGCACCCCCACACAATCACACCTCTTCCTCCATGCTTCATGTTTGGAACCACACATGCAGAGATCATCTGTTCACCTACTCTGCATCTCACAGAGACGGTGGTTGGAACCAAAAATCTTGGACTCATCAGACCAGAGGAAAGATTTCCATGTTTCTGGCACAAGCAAGTCTCTTATTGTTATTGGTGTCGTTTAGTAGTGGTTTCTTTGCAGCAATGAAGGCCTGATTCACGCTTCTTTGAACAGTTGACGTTGAGAGGTGTCTGTTACTTGAACTCTAACAATAATTTATTTGGGCTGCAATTTCTGAGGCTGGTAACTCTAATGAACGTATCCTCTGCAGCCGAGGTAAATCTGGGTCTTAATTTCCTGTGGTGGTCCTCATGAGAAGCAGTTTCATCATAGCACTTGAATGGTTTCTGCGACTGCACTTGAAGAAACTTTCAAAGTTGTTGAAATTTTCCACATTGGCTGACCTTCATGTCTTAAAGTATTGATAGACTGTCGTTTCTCTTGCTTATTTGAGTTGTTCTTGCCATAATGTGGACTTGATATTTTACTAAATAGGGCTATCTTCTGTATACCACTCCTACCCTGTCACAACACAAGTGATTGGCTGAAAAGCATTAAGGAAAGAAATTCCACAAATGTACTTTTAACAAGACACACCTGTTAATTGAAATGCATTCCAGGTGACTACATCATGAAGCTGGTTGAGAGAATGCCAAGAGTGTGCAATGCTGTCATCAAGGCAAATGGTGGCTACTTTGAACAATCTCAAATATAAAATATATTTTGATTTGTTGAACACTTTTTTTTGGTTAATTCCATTACTGTTATTTCATAGTTTGTCTCTTCACTATTATTCTACAATGTAGAAAATAGTAAAAATAAAGAAAATCCTTGAATGAGAAGGTGTGTCCAAACTTCTGATCTGACTTGTATTCTAATATGTTTATATATATATATATATATATCTTTATATATATATATATATATACTTGTATCTATCTATCTATCCATCCATCCATCTATTATCTATCCATCTATCCATCCATCCATCCATCCATCCATCCATCCATCCATCCATCCATCCATCCATCCATCCATCCATCCATCCATCCATCCATCCATCCATCTATCTATCTATCTATCTATCTATCTATCTATCTATCTATCTATCTATCCATCTATCCATCTATCTATCTATCTATCTATCTATCTATCATCTACATCCATCCATCCATCCATCCATCCATCCATCCATCCATCCATCTATCTATCTATCTATCTATCTATCTATCTATCTATCTATCTATATATATATATATATCTATATATATATATATATATATATATATATATAAACATATTAGAATACAAAAACACAGTCATGGTATAACAAAACAAATCACCCAGAAAAACAATTTACATTCTTCCACAAGTAAGTTCCCAATCAATCAATAATTGCCCAAACGGCACCAGAACATGAAGATGAAACGTATTTAGAATTTTGTCCCAGCAGTACAGTGGATTAAAACTAAGAGACGGTTTTGTAGCCTCTTATAATCCAACAGATTCCATAGAGCAGCGTTACAAGATCAAACACTTCAATGCACAATGTTCTATTGTCAACACCTCGATTAGACTGAAAGGCTATAAATCCCCCCCCCATCCAAACTAACATGCATTAGCCTACACTTTATACATCACAGTTTTAAACTAACGCGGTAGGGAGTGCTTTTGGGACACACACGAGCAGCCGTTCACCAATTGGACAGCTCATAACTTTGTTAAATCTCCAACGCCTCCAAAACATCTGCTAAGAGGATGTCTGCCAACGAGTTTTAACGCTCAATCTGATTGAATCTAGGGCTTAGTCCTTGTAAATTATTATCTTTATTATCTTTCGATCATGGAGAAATGGGGGTATATAGTAGTAGATACATACAACTTGACTCGGGCCATTAACAGCAGAGAAAAATACAAGGAAATAGTGATTATTTTGTGTTTACAGGAGCCCTAGTGGTGGGGGAGGGGTATTAATTCATTTAGATTTATGATAAAGATTAAGAACAGAAAAGGATATATGTTTTGCAATTGGGTTGGTGACAGGAGAAAATGAACAAGAGCTTATATGCAGAGCAAAATTCCCAAAATTCCTGCCACTTTATCTTGTTTTACCTTTATTTAACTAGGCAAGTTAGTTAAGAACAAATTCTTATTTTCAATGACAACCTAGGAACAGTGGCTTAACTGCCTTGTTTAAGCGCAGAACAACAGATTTGAACATCCCACGAGCACCATTAAATCCTTTATTAAAAAATTGAAAGAATATGGCACCACAACAAACCTGCCAAAGAGAGGGCCGCCCACCAAAACTCAATGACCAGGCAAGGAGGGCATTAATCAGAGAGACAACAAAGAGACCAACGATAACCCTGAAGAAGCTGCTAAGCTCTACAGCGGAGATTGGAGTATCTGTCCATAGGATGACTTTAAGACATACACTCCACAGAGCTGGGCTTTACGGAAGAGTGGCCAGAAAAAGCCATTGTTTAAAGAAACAAATAAGCAAACACATTTGGTGTTCACCAAAAGGCATGTTGAGACTCCCAAACATATGGAAGAAGGTACTCTGGTCAGAGACTAAATTGAGCTTTTTGGCCATCAAGGAAAATGCTATGTCTGGCGCAAACCCAACACATCGCATTACCCTGAGAACACCATCCACCATGTTGGTGGCAGCATCGTGCTGTGGGGATGTTTTTCATCGGCAGGGACTGGGTAACTGGTCAGAATTGAAGGAATGCAACTAAATCAAGGGACATTCTTGAGGGAAACCTGTTTCAGTCTTCCAGAGATTTGAAGACTGGGACAGAGGTTCACTTTCCAGCAGGACAATGACCCTAAGCATACAGCTAAAGCAACACTTGAGTGGTTTAAGGGAAAACATAGAAATGTCTTGGAATAGCCTACTCAAAGCCCAGACCTCAATCCAATTGAGTATCTGTGGTATGACTTAAATATTGCTGTACACCAGCAGAACCCATCCAGCTGGAGCTGGAGCAGGTTTAACCTTGAAGAATGGGCAAAATCCCAGTGGCTAGATGTGCCAAGCTTTTAGAGACATACCCCAAGAGACTTGCAGCTGTAATTGCTGCAAAAGGTGGCTCTACAAAGTCTTGACTTTGGGTGGGTGAATAGACACACAAAGTCCTAATGCTGCAGTAAGTGCAGAGGTTTATGTTCTTTACAGGCTCATTGGCTTTGGGATATTCTGTTAACATTTCTCTTTGCTGTTGTCGACGTTCATCTAAAAGCTGAATGACTAAGAGAATAGGAAAACCTGCTGAGCATAAAACATTGATCCTTACTTATGTAATATTTATTTTCACAATGTGTTGAGATAGCGCTGACAGACATCTAAGCTCTGCTTCTAGCTCCTAAGCAACTTTGCAGTAAATCCAGGTGATAACAGATTACATTGATAACTTGAGCTTGGTTCCCAAGTTTCTAAAGCATACCAAACTTTTTTTGATTGTGGTATAGTGTCACCATAACATTTGAATTGAGGATCATAACCATTAGGATATTTTAGCAATCTGCAGTCCTAAATCCCCCTTTAAATCCTTCAGATGTGAGCTAAACAGTTAACTTGCACTAGATTTGTACGTCTTTTAGGCTATGGATAAAAAAGTTAACTTGTTCTAAAGGTTTAGCTCAGTTGTTTCCTGCTTTGCATTTGGCGAATTAATTTGCAAAAAAATTTACACTACATGACCAAAAAATATGTGGACACCTGCTCGTCAAACATCTCATTCCAAAATCATGGTCATTAATATGGAGTTGGTCCCCGCTTGCTCCTATAACAGCCTCCACTCTCTGGGAAGGCTTTCCAGTAGATGCTGGAACATTGCTGCAGGGACTTGCTTCCATTCAGCCACAAGAGCATTAGTGAGGTCAGTCACTGATTTTGGGCGATTAGGCCTGGCTCACAGTTGCCATTCCAATTCATCCCAAAGGTGTTCGATGGGGTTGAGGTGAGGGTTTGTGCAGGCCTGTCAAGTTCTTTCCAAACCACCCGACAAACCATTTCTGTATGCACCTCGCTTTATGCACAGGAGCATTACCATGCTGAAACAGGATAGGGCCTTGCCCAAACTATTGCCAATAAGGTGAAAGTAATCATAAAATATTTAAATAATGAAACAATCGTCTTGATTGACATTGTATGCTGTAGCGTTAAGATTTCCCATCACTGGAACTAAGGGGCCTAGCCTGAACCATGAAAAACAGCCCCAGAGACTATTCTCCTCCACCAAACTTTACAGTTGGCATTATGCATTTGGGCAGGTAGTGTTCTCCTGGCATCCACCAAACCCAGATTCGTCCGTCGGGCTGCCAGATGGTTAGGCATGATTCATTACTCTAGAGAACGCATCTTCAATGCTCCAAAGTCTAATGGCGGCAATATTTACACCACTCCATCTGATGCTTGGCATTGCACATGGTGATCTTAGGCTTGCGTGTGCGGCTGCTCGGCCATGGAAACCCATTTCATGAAGCTCTTGTGCTGACGTTGCTTCCAGAGGCAGTTTGGAACTCGGTAGTGAGTGTTGGAACCGAGGACAGACAATATTTCCGCACTATGCCCTTCAGCAGTCAGATGTCCCATTCTGTGAGCTTGTGTGGTCTACCACTTCCGCGGCTGAGCTGTTGTTGCTCCTAGAGGTTTCCACTTCACAATAACAGCACTTACAGTTGACGGGGCAGCTCTAGCAGGGCAGAAATTTGATGAACTGACTTGTTGGAAAGGTGGCATCCTATGACAGTGCCACATTGAAAGTCACTGAGCTCTTCAGTACGGGCCATTCTACAGCCAATGTTTGTCTATGGAGATTGCATGGCTGTGTGCTGGATTCTATACACCTGTCAGCAACGGGTGTGGCTGAAATAGCCAAATCCAGTAATTAGAAGGAGTCCACATACATTTGTACATATAGTGCATAAACTAGAGCATTCAATATGCAGGTTAATATATGTAGACCAATATATAGGCTATGGACATTACTTTGTACAATTTCTCCAGTCAGTTATTGTTTTCTTGCTCAAACCTCAAGCAACACCTGTCAAACTCAGACAGTTCTCTCAAAACCCAGGTATGTCGATTAGCACGGGACTAGTATTATCAGAGGACTTTGGCAAAAAAACAGTAGGTCATTCTGGTTAGTCGCTCTGATTTCAGTTTCCATTTAACCCATCTAAACCGTAGGCTACAGTTCCTGACATGCCATAGGCCTATTTGAAGTCCCATCTAGTCACATATAGTGACTGTCTAATTTCTATAGAGCCTCACATCATCACACAACATACTACTTCACCAAACCTTTTCAAACATTACATTTCTCACCCTCCCTTGTTTTTATGTTCAACTCTCCTTTCTCAGCTTTTGTCTTATTGAATTAAACTTTAACAATGCCCTTTATGTCTCCGTGATCGACTTTTTCTGCAGTTTCTAAAAGCATTATTTGGCGATTCAGCTGTGTAGGCTATTTGAGCCCTAAAGATGAGACTTATGCACTAATAGCAGATAGAGGTTTTTCTTTCATTATTTTAGTCTATGTAGACTATAGAAGATTTAACTTTTTTTTTTAGGAAATGTTTCTCTTTACTCATCCTGCCACCAACACCCGCCCTTCAGCCACACAATATTTAATGACTCTAAACCCATCCGCCCCGGGGTTATAACCAAGGGGACTGCTGCCATCGTCAAAGCTCAACAGAGGTTCGCCAGGTGCCGCCCGTACTCAGCATGCAGGTAGCATAACATGACAGAGAGGACAAACCAGTGTTAGTTCTGGTGATGACTGATGTTCCATACTCATTTTTTCATCTAGGGGTGTATGAGAGTACGGATAACATGTGAGAATCCATAACGCAGACAGAACTTAAGAGCGCATTGAAGATGAAAGGGAAATATTTTTAGACTAAAGAACCAATAAAAGCCTTCAGACAGACCGCCTCTGGAAAAGAGTAGTGTAAACAACACTGTTGGTTTAACTCAGATTTGTTTTACTGAGAGAGGAGAGTTACTCTTTGAAATGCACGTTGTTTGCGCTCCGCAGGCCATGAGAGCAGCAGACAGATGGATCCTGAGCAGACTACACAGGGCAGATGGATCCTGAGCAGACTACACAGGAGATTTGGATCCTGGAGCAGACTCATGACAGATGGATCCTGAGCAGACTACACAGGGCAGATGGATCCTGAGCAGACTACCAGGAGATTTGGATCCTGAGCAGACTACACAGGACAGATGGATCCTGAGCAGACTACACAGGGCAGATGGATCCTGAGCAGACTACACAGGGCAGATGGATTCTGAGAGACTACACAGGACAGATGGATTCTGAGCAGACTACACAGGACATATGGATCCTGAGCAGACTACACAGGGCAGATGGATCCTGAGCAGACTACACAGGACAGATGGATTCTGAGCAGACTACACAGGGCAGATGGATCCTGAGCAGACTACAGGACAGATGGATTCTGGAGCAGACTACACAGGGCAGATGGATCCTGAGCAGACTACACAGGACAGATGGATCCTGAGCAGACTACACAGGGCAGATGGATCCTGAGCAGACTACACAGGGCAGATGGATCCTGGAGCAGACTACACAGGGCAGATGGATCCTGAGCAGACTACACAGGACAGATGGATCCTGAGCAGACTACACAGGGCAGATGGATCCTGAGCAGACTACACAGGGTAGATGGATCCTGAGCAGACTACACAGGGCAGATGGATCCTGAGCAGACTACACAGGACAGATGGATCCTGAGCAGACTACACAGGACAGATGGATCCTGAGCAGACTACACAGGGCAGATGGATCCTGGAGCAGACTACACAGGGCAGATTTGGATCCTGAGCAGACTACACAGGACAGATGGATCCTGAGCAGACTACCAGGAGATTTGGATCCTGAGCAGACTACACAGGACAGATGGATCCTGAGCAGACTACACAGGGCAGATGGATCCTGGACTCCAGGACAGATGGATTCTGAGCAGACTACACAGGGCAGATGGATCCTGAGCAGACTACACAGGACAGATGGATCCTGAGCAGACTACACAGGGCAGATGGATCCTGAGCAGACTACACAGGAGATTTGGATCCTGAGCAGACTACACAGGACAGATGGATCCTGAGCAGACTACACAGGACAGATGGATCCTGAGCAGACTACACAGGGCAGATGGATCCTGAGCAGACTACACAGGACAGATGGATCCTGAGCAGACTACACAGGAGATTTGGATCCTGAGCAGACTACACATGACAGATGGATCCTGAGCAGACTACACAGGGCAGATGGATCCTGAGCAGACTACACAGGAGATTTGGATCCTGAGCAGACTACACAGGACAGATGGATCCTGAGCAGACTACACAGGGCAGATGGATCCTGAGCAGCCAGATGGATTCTGAGTACAGGACAGATGGATTCTGAGCAGACTACACAGGACATATGGATCCTGAGCAGACTACACAGGACATATGGATCCTGAGCAGACTACACAGGACAGATGGATTCTGAGCAGACTACACAGGACATATGGATCCTGAGCAGACTACACAGGACAGATGGATTCTGAGCAGACTACACAGGACAGATGGATTCTGAGCAGACTACACAGGACAGATGGATTCTGAGCATACTACACAGGACAGATGGATTCTGAGCAGACTACACAGGACATATGGAACCTGGAGCAGACTACACAGGACAGATGGATGGATACACAGGACAGATGGATTCTGAGCAGACTACACAGGACAGATGGATTCTGAGCAGACTACACAGGACAGATAGATTCTGAGCAGACTACACAGGACAGATGGATTCTGAGCAGACTACACAGGACAGATAGATTCTGAGCAGACTACACAGGACAGGAGCAGACTACACAGTACAGATAGACCTGAGCAGACTACACAGGACAGATGGATTCTGAGCAGACTACACAGGGCAGATGGATTCTGAGCAGACTACACAGGACAGATGGATTCTGAGCAGACTACACAGGACAGATGGATTCTGAGCAGACTACACAGGACAGATGGATTCTGAGCAGACTACACAGGACAGATGGATTCTGAGCAGACTACACAGGACAGATGGATTCTGAGCAGACTACACAGGACAGATAGATTCTGAGCAGACTACACAGGACAGATAGATTCTGAGCAGACTACACAGGACAGATAGATTCTGAGCAGACTACACAGGACAGATAGATTCTGAGCAGACTACACAGGACAGATGGATTCTGAGCAGACTACACAGGACAGATAGATTCTGAGCAGACTACACAGGACAGATAGATTCTGAGCAGCAGACAGATAGACAGACTACACAGGACAGATAGATTCTGAGCAGACTACACAGGACAGATAGATTCTGAGCAGACTACACAGGACAGATAGATTCTGAGCAGACTACACAGGACAGATAGATTCTGAGCAGACTACACAGGACAGATAGATTCAGCAGACTACACAGGACAGATAGATTCTGAGCAGACTACACAGGGCAGATGGATTCTGAGCAGACTACACAGGACAGATAGATTCTGAGCAGACTACACAGGACAGATAGATTCTGAGCAGACTACACAGGACAGATAGATTCTGAGCAGACTACACAGGACAGATAGATTCTGAGCAGACTATGCACGGAAGGGTCCTGTCACCTGATATGATCTGAATCCCTGCTATCGACCATGATAAAGAAAGGCAGCGTTTTTCCCCGACTGAAATTTAAAAAAAGGAAAAGGCATACATGGTTTATAAACAGAAGACGTTGTACAGAGAAGAGCAGACAGTAGACTGCTGCAACCATATAGCATAGCATAGCATAGCTTAACATAACATAACATAACATAACATAACATACCATAACGGCAGGGTAGCCTAGTGGTTAGAGCATTGGACTATTAACTGAAAGGTTGCAAGTTCAAACCCCCGAGCTGACAAGGTACAAATCTGTTGTTCTGCCCCTGAAAACAGGCAGTTAACCCACTGTTCCTAGGCTGTCATTGAAAATAAGAATTTGTTCTTAACTGACATGCTTAGTTAAAAAAAAATAACATAACTAATACTATCTGATCAAACTAATATTATCACTACTGATGCGTTCAGCATTAGTAAATGTGTTTCAAACTTTATTTGTCACGTGTGCCGAATACAACAGGTGTAGTAGACCTTACAGTGAAATGCTTACATACAGGCTCTAACCAATAGTCAGAAAGAAAAAGGTGTAAGTAAAGAAGTAAAAAGACATTTGAAAATAACAGTAGCAAGGCTATTTACAGACACCTGTTAGTCCGGCATATTGAGGTAGTATGTACATGTAGGTATGGTTAAAGTGACTATGCATATTTGATGAACAGAGAGTAGCAGCAGCATGTAAGTGAGTGACAAGATCATCTCTAACCTAGGCCTACAATATAGATTCTACCTGAGCTAAAGGCTCTGTCTAATGGTATATACAGCTTAAAATAGATGATGACCTGATAAGAAGAGGAAGATACTGAAATATTCATTAGAGTGTCTGAAATAAGCCGTTAACAGAAAGTTTCCATAAAGGGTGACGAAAGCTTGATTGCCAACAGCTGATCACTGCGTGGGCGTTTAACAAGCCAATGACATGCTACGTAACGCTGGTATCAACAGCCAATCCAACACGGCTAGAAGCTATAAACGAGCCTTGATTACTCATTGCAGCGCAATGCTACAATTATAGGAAAGATGTTTTAAGGTTGTGGTTGGAGGTAATAGGCATTTTAAATGAGCTGTACTTCTTTGAAATATATACTAAATGATGAAAGACCCAGGAATGTTTAGAGATAGACTGACGACATCCGAGTATCACAAGATATCACACGCGCTGGACAGCACATGTAAAGGGCCCACAGCATTTGGGCCAGCACGATGGTGGTAGATATGAGTCACACTCAGTCACACAGCTACGGTAATGAGTGTAGCAGAGTGATATGCAATCAGGGTTTAAGATGTCAGGGTTTAAGATGTCTGTGTTTGCTCAATGTACAAGAATGCATGATAACTCACATAACTGGATAATACTATCCCAGAAAAAAATAGTACACTCCTAAAATATGCCTAACCTGATGCTTTATGAGCACTACAGCAAGAAAGAAGATGACAGAACTAATTAAAGAAACTACACCCCCAAAACTATTTTTTTTGGCATTTGATTCATTAGTCCGTTGTTCACATAGTCCCACAATGTTGTGCTCGTCAGCAATCAAGTTTTCAAGATATGTAACTTTGAAAAAACCACAGAAATAATCCCTGAATGATGCTTTTGAGTGAAAATTCATCATAAAGAGAATGATTTCTGTATTTTGAAAGTTACGTATCTTGAAAACCTGATTGCTGACAATAAAAAAAATTGTGACTACATCAACCATGGACTAATAAGAATTTGTTCTTAACTGACTTGCCTAGTTAAATAAAGGTAAAAATACATTTAAAAAATGTCAAAATATTGTTTTTGGGTGGAATTAATCTGGGATAAACCAGACGATAAAATGTGATCGCCGATACTTACATTACAATAAAACACCAGAAACACAGAGAACATAAATTGTCAAAGCAGCACATAGCTAATGAACATAAACTAGTGTTCAGGTAAAAGCCTCATAGCATTGTTTAAAAGTTCTGCAGACACGTTCTGTTTGCACTTGGATCAAATGAATCGGTCTGCCGTTTTACTGCTATGCTCCATGCAGGTGCTGTGGAAGGGGTGGTTAGTGTTGCCTCTATTTCACCATGACCTCACCGTGTGCTCTTGCCAATGGCAAAATAGTAGCAACCATGCCAACAATAATGTGCAGATGATACAGGACATAACACTCAATGCATGAATTAGTATGCACTAATGGCCTTGCAATATTCTGTTTAGCTCAGAGCAGGAGCACCAAGTGTAGCTATACAAGTACTCTATTCCAAACCAGTCTGCACGCTAAAATGTTTGTGTTTCTAGATAAATGTATAAGATTCCATATGATAAACCTAAAATCAATGTATGTACAACATTTTAAAAATGTGACTGCCGGTGCAAGTCACACTAGCTAATGTGACTGGGAGAAAGCATACATGTATTGCTGATACTAGTGTCTTGCAGCAGTCTGGTGATACATGAATGTATTGCTGATACTATAGGACACATAATAGGCTACTGTCTGTGTTGATTGCTGCACTAAACAAATTAGCAAACGCAGGAGACCACGTACTATCAAATCTCTATGATAAGCACCATCTCCTTGCTCATATTCATGAAGAAAACATTGCTACTCACTGTTGAACTGCACTGTTGGTTAAGGGGCTTGTAAATAAGCATTTCACGGTAAGGTCTACACTTGTATTCAGCGCATGTAACAAATAAAGTTTGATTCGATTTTGATTTGATTTATATCAACGCATATAGGCTAACACAGGCTACATCCTCCTGTATGGGCGAGGTATGATTTCTCTGTGATGGGGTTTTGTTAACCGAGGACGCAGACTCTGCCTGAAGCTTGCATTGGGAATAACAAAGTGTACAATACTCCCCAGACGAATCTACTGTAGCTAGCTAGTTGTAGCTGTTGTTGACTGACAACAGTAGAGCAGTGATGTGGATTGATCCTCGCAGTCAATGACATCCCTCAGCAGCCAGACATGCCTCAAGAGCATTTTGAATAATGAAGGAGAGGCGCAAACATAGCTAGTGAGCATTCACAAAGAAAATATTATATCAGAACACAGCAGTACAGCGAGTAACAATGCAGCAACATTAGCAAGCACATACTAGCAGTAGCAAAAATCAGCAGCAGGAAGGGTGGGCAGCACAATATATCTTAAATAGATTGCCAAATAAGGTAGGCGTGATTGTTACTAGCATCTAATTTGTGCAATCTCAGTTGATAAATCAATTGAGGTGGGGACTCGGGTTCCCGGCTTTATTTACTGTTGTTTCTCTTGAAATGTTACAATAAAATATCTGGAGGAAAGGAAAAAAGAGATTGAAGTTGGTTCTTGCTCTTTGCTACATCCAGATTAGCCCTTGGCTACACCCAGATTAGCCCTTGGCTACACCCAGATTAGCCCTTGGCTACACCCAGATTAGCCCTTGGCTACACCCAGATTAGCCTTGGCTACACCCAGATTAGCTCTTGGCTACACCCAGATTAGCCCTTGGCTACACCCAGATTAGCCCTTGGCTACACACAGATTAGCCCTTGGCTACACCCAGATTAGCTCTTGGCTACACCCTTGGCTACACCCAGATTAGCTCTTGGTACACCCAGATTAGCCCACCCAGATTAGCCCCTGCCAGTACAGTGGTCAACACAGCGGTCATTAAGAGGTCCTCTTGAATTATAGTGATTAAAAAAACATTTAGGAAGAGGCCAAACCTGCTAGCCTCATGACCCCACACCAACAGACACTAATCATGAGGACAGAGCTCCTGCTATCCTTGTAACCCCCACACCAACAGATACTAATTATGAGGACAGAGCTCCTGCTAGCCTCGTGGCCCCACACCAACAGACACTAATTCGTGGCCCCACACCAACAGACACTAATTATGAGGACAGAGCTCCTGCTAATGAACTGAAGTAATCCATGAGTCAGTGAGGGTGAAATGACATGCTGCTGTGGCTCGTCGACTACTCAAAGCTTTGTTAGATTTCTAAGTATTGTTACAGTTGTAAAAAATGTACACAGCTGAATGAGATGCTTTAATAATGGTGTACTTTGCAATGTTTCAATTTGTAAAATAGTAAAATCTCAAAAGAAAACTGTTTAGTTGCAATTGGGTGCAGTACAGAGAAAACCCACACAATAATCTGTTCACTCTGGATATTTTGATTCACAGACATGATATGTTATACTCTGTAGGGTTATGGGGGGCAACTAAAACAATACACTCCGCTATCATTGACAGGATATGTCAGGGCATGTCTGCAAAGTGCCTTACTCCTGTGGATTTTGGAACACCCAGACAGTTACCACACCCAGACAGTTACCACATCCAGAGAGTTACCACACCCAGACAGTTACTACACCCAGACAGTTACCACACCCAGACAGTTACTACACCAAGTTACCACACCCAGACAGTTACCACAAGATAGTTACCACACCCAGACAGTTACCACACCCAGACAGTTACCACATCCAGACAGTTACTACACCCAGACAGTTACTACACTAAGATATTTACTACACCCAGACAGTTACCACACCAAGATAGTTACCACACCCAGACAGTTACCACACCCAGATAATTACCACACCAAGAGAGTTACCACACCCAGACAGTTACTACACCAAGATATTTACCACACCCAGACAGTTACCACACCAAGATAGTTACCACACCAAGAGAGTTACCACACCCAGACAGTTACCACACCAAGATAGTTACCACACCCAGACAGTTACCACACCAAGATAGTTACCACACCCAGACAGTTACCACACCAAGAGAGTTACCACACCAAGAGAGTTACCACACCCAGAGAGTTACCACACCCAGACAGTTACCACACCCAGATAGTTACCACACCAAGACAGTTACCACACGCAAGATAGTTACCACACCCAGAGAGTTACCACACCAGACAGTTACCACACCCAGACAGTTACCACATCAAGAGAGTTACCACACCAAGAGAGTTACCACACCCAGACAGTTACCACACCAGACAGTTACCACACCAGTATAGTTACCACACCCAGGCAGTTACCACACCGATACAGTTACCACAACCAGACAGTTACCACATCAGACAGTTACCACACCAGAGAGTTACCACACCCAGGCAGTTACCACACCCAGGCAGTTACCACACCCATACAGTTACCACAACCAGGCAGTTACCACACCCAGACAGTTACCACAACCAGACAGTTACTAGACCAAGATAGTTACCACACCCAGACAGTTACCACACCAGACAGTTACCATACCCATACAGTTACCACACCCATACAGTTACCACACCCAGACAGTTACCACACCCAGGAAGTTACCACACCAGACAGACAGTTTCCACACCCAGGCAGTTACCACACCCATACAGTTACCACACCAGACAGTTTCCACACCCAGGCAGTTTCCACACCCAGGCAGTTACCACACCCATACAGTTACCACACCCATACAGTTACCACACCCATACAGTTTCCCACACCCAGACAGTTATCTCAGCATGCCTCAATAACCTCAAATGCACACAGTCACTGTTTTGATTGACAGGACATTTCTAGGGATAGGGATAACAAAAACTATGCCTTCTGAAATCATTGACAGGTAATGTTTAGGTGTGTTGAGAAGCGTCATGTGAAAGAGGCCTTAACTCTTTTTTTTTTTTTGGGGGGCATAATGATAATAGTGCCTCAGCTCAGAGACTTGTATTGTAGGAACTCTAAACAGAATTGTGTCTTCGACCAGATTCCCAAGTCGGTCTCTCACTTTTCAGTGAATGTGGTTTCTGAATCACAGACAATTTCTTTTCAGGAATCATGTTTTGGAGCAGAGCAGATATGTAGTCTTTCACCATTCCAGTGAATGTAATTTCTGACTCACAGACTATTTATGATTCAGAAATCATGTTTTGGAGCAGAGCAGATATCTAGTCTCTCATCTTCATCGTGAATGGGGTTTTCTACTCGTAAAATATTTATGTCAGAGAAGCTCTAAAATGAATAAACAGTACCAGCCAAAAGTTTGGACACTTCTACTCATTAAAAGGTTTCTCTTTATTTGTACTATTTTCTACATTGTAGAATAATAGTGAAGACATCAAAACTATGAAATAACACACATGGAATAATGTAGTAAACAAAAAAGTGTTAAACAAATCCAAATATTTTTGATATATTTTACAGCCTTGATGACAGCTTTGCACACTCTGGCATTCTCTCAACCAGCTTCATGAGGTAGTCACCTGGAATGCATTCAATTAACAGATGTGCCTTGTTAAAAGTACATTTTTGGAATTTCTTTCCTTCCTAATGCATTTGAGCCAATCAGTCGTGACAGGATAGGGGTAGGTAGCCATATTTGGTAAAATACAAAGTCCATATTATGGCAAGAACAGCTCAAATAAGTTAAAGAGAAATGACAGTCCATCATAACTTTAAGACATGAAGGTCAGTCAATGGGGAAAAGTTCAAGAACTTTCTTCAAGGGCAGTCTAAAAAAACCATCAAGCGCTGTGATGAAATTGGCTCTCATGAGGATCACCACAGGAAAGTAAGATTCAGAGTTACCTCTGCTGCAGAGGAAAAGTGCATTCGTGTTACCTCTGCTGCAGAGGAAAAGTTCAGATAAATGCCCAAATAAACACTTCACAGAGTTCAAGGAACAGACACATTTCAACATCAACTTTTCAAAGGAGACAGGCTTTTATGGTCAAATTGCTGCAAGGAAACCAATACTACAGGACACCAATAAGAAGAAGAGACTTGCTTGGGCCAGGAAACATGAGCAATGGACATTAGACCGGTGGAAATCTGTCCATTGGTCTGATGAATCCCAATTTGAGATTTTCGTTTCCAACTGCCGTCTCTTTGTGAGAAGCAGAGTAGGTGAACGAATGATCTCTGCATGTGTGGCTCCCACCATGAAGCATGAGGGAGGAGGTGTAATGGTGTGGGAGTGCTTTGCTGGTGACACTGTCTGTGATGTATTTATAATTTAATGCACACTTAACCAGCATGGCTACCACATCATTCTGCAATGACACACCATCCATCTGGTTTGTGGGACTATCACTTGTTTTTCAACATGACAATGACCCAAAACACACCTCCAGGCTGTGTAAGGGCTATTTGACCAAGAAGGAGAGTGATGGAGTGTTGCATCAAGTGATCTGGCCTCCACAATCACCTGACCTCAATCAAGTTGAGATGGTTGGGATGAGTTGGACTACAGAGTGAAGGAAAAGCAGCCAACAAGTGCTCAGCATATGTGGGAAATGCTTCAAGGCTGTTGAAAAAAACATTCCTCATGAAGCTGGTTTAGAGAATGTCACGAGTGTGCACAGCTGTCATCAAGGCAAAGTGTGGCTTTGCCTTGATGACATTGAAGAATCTATTTGTTTAACACTTTTTGGTTACTAAATGATTCCATATGCATTATTTCATAGTTCTGATGTCTTCACTATTATTATACAATGTTGAAAATCATAAAAATAATGAGAAACTCTTAAATTAGTTGGTTTGTCCAAACTTTTGACTGGTACTGCATGTGTCTCAGAGCAGAGTCCAAATCAGTCTGTCACCTTTACAATGAATATGGGGTTTCCTTCTCAAGGCTGTAATTATCCAGGTTATTTAGAGAAATGCCAGCAGACTGTCAGAGCGTATTAACGCAGAAAGACTTAATTGGAGTTTGGAAAAGACACACCAAAAAATAGCTTTAAAAGTTGTGAATAATGTGAGATGTACTAACACTAATCTTACTAATGTGAGACTATACATACTGTCCTATAAATACTGACCTATACATACTGCCCTATACATACTGCCTTATACATATGGCCCTATACATACAGCCCTATACATACTGCCCTATACATACTGCCTCATACATACAGCCCTTTAAATTCTGCCCTATAAATACTGCCCTATACATACAGCTCTATACATACTGCCCTATACATACAGGCCTATAAATAATGCCCTATAAATAGTGACCCTATAAATACAGCCCTATAAATACTGCCCTATAAAAACTGCCCTATAAATACTGCCCTATCAATACTACCCTATACATACAGCCCTATACATACTGCCCTATAAATACTGCCCTATACATACTACCCTATAAACCTATAAATACTTCCCTATAAATAATAACCCTATACATACTACCCTATAAATACTGCCCTATACATACTACCCTATAAATGCTACCCTATAAATACTACCCTATAAATACTTCCCTATACACACTACCCTATAAATACTACCCTGTACATACTACCCTATAAATATTGCCCTATACATACTACCCTATAAATACTGCCCTATACATACTACCCTATAAATACTGCCCTATAAATACTACCCTATACATACTACCCTATGAATACCACCCTATAAATACTGCGCTATACATACTGCCCTATAAATACTGCCCTATACATACTGCCCTATAAATACTACCCTATAAATACTACCCTATACATACTACCCTATGAATACCACCCTATAAATACTGCCCTATACATACTGCCCTATAAATACTGCCCTATACATACTACCCTATAAATACTGCCCTATAAATACTACCCTATACATACTACCCTATGAATACCACCCTATAAATACTGCGCTATACATACTGCCCTATAAATACTGCCCTATACATACTGCCCTATAAATACTGCCCTATTCATACAGCCCTATAAATACTGACCTGTACATACAGACCTATACATTCAACCATGTATATACTGCCCTGTACATACTGCCCTTGTCATACTGCCCTGTACATACTGCCCTTTGTCAAACTGCCCTATACATACAGCCCTGTACATACTGCCCTGTACATACTGCCTTTGTCATACTGCCCTATACATAGATCCCTATACATAGATCCCTATACATACTGCCCTTGTCAAACTGCCCTTGTCATACTGCCCTATACATAGATCCCTATACATAGATCCCTATACATACTGCCCTATAAATACTGCCCTATACATACTGCCCTATAAATACTGCCCTATACATACAGCCCTGAACATACGTACAGCCCTGTATGTAAAGTGTTCAGTGGGCCATGCATAATGTGACAGTTTATGTGTACTGTAGCTCATGTGTCGGATCTTAAATTGATCTGTTTCTGCAGCAAAAGGAAGGAGCTCCAAAAATAACCTTTCGTGAACCAGCACTGGCACTTGATGCTTCCCCCTTGTTAGCTCTGCCATTATTGATGAAAAATGTACTTACTATAACTGTGATCTGTGGTTGTCCCACCTAGCTATCGTAAGATGAATGCACTAACTGTAAGCTATTCTGGATAAGAGCGTCTGCTAAATGATTCAAATTAAAATGTAAATGTGATGTCTGTGAGACATTCTCTTTCAGTCATCAGAAGTATCAAACTCCAGTCTTTGAATGATGCTGTCACGTTCTGACCTTAGTTCTGTTATTATATCTTTGTTTTAGTATGGTCAGGGCGTGAGTTGGGGTGGGCAGTCTATGTTTGTTTTTCTATGTTGGTTTTTTAGTTGCCTAGTATGGTTCTCAATCAGAGGCAGCTGTCAAATCATGTCTCTGATTGAGAATCATACTAGGCAGCCTGTTTTCCCACTATGGGTTGTGGGTAGTTATTTTCTGTTCTGTTGCACCGACTGTTCGCTTTGTCGTATTGCTTTTGGTTCAGTATTCATTCTTTATTAAATGACAATGAATACTTACCCACACTGCACCTGGGTCCTCTCTTTCTCCCGACGACAACCGTTACAGATGCTGTGTCTTGCATGTGTGTATTACAACTATACATATCAACAGTGTTAACCAACCCTGGTCCTGAAGCATCAAGGGTTACACATTGTAACGCTGCAGTAGACTTGAACACATGATTTAACTAGTTAATGGTTGATTTGTAACTCATATATATATATATATACATATATATATATATATGTACAGGACCAGAATATATATATATATATTTTTTAACAGTAGACTACACTTCCTTGTATCCTGTAAATACTCTAAAATGGTTAATCTCACCGTGTCATTTCCTTCATCTGCACTGACACAGAATAGGTGTAGTATTTGATATAATGACAAGACTTAATTTCAACCAGAATATAATGTGAACCAAGTAGGGAATGTGAAAACTATTGAAATAAGTTAATTATCTAAGTGTTATATATATATATGTGCAGGTAGCCTAGTGGTTAGAGTAACTGTAAAGGTTGCAAGATTAAATCCCCGAGCTGACACGGTACAAATCTCTTGTTCTGCCCCTGAACAGGCAGTTAACCCACTGTTCTTAGGCCGTCATTGTAAAATAAGAATTTGTTCTTAACTGACTTGCCTAGTTAAATAAAGGTAAAATGTTATACATTTAATTGTATATTATCAATACATGTTCAACCTGCACATCTGGTGTGTATTATAAAAACAGAGGATGAAAGTGGAGACGGGAGAGGGGAGAAAGAGTGTCAAAGACAGACAAAGGTGGAATAAGAATCATCAGTTGGCGCACACCCAGAGAAAATGATTTTATGTAGAGGTGCTGACTAACGGTGAATAAACTAGAAGCTCTAAAAATAGAGTTACTCTATATATAAACTCCCAGTAATTTATTGGGGTAAATCATCAACGTTTCGGCATCACTGTGCCTTCTTCAGGGTGATAGACAAAGGGAAAGTGGTATGAGCAGAGGAGCAGGGAAGACAGCATATGATTCACAGTGCTACTAAACTTAATATTCTCTCAGGTCATCACAGTTACATAATAGTGTCTCTAGCAGTGTCTCCTAACCAGCCTTGGGTGCAGGGTTGCCAGGTCTAGCAAATATTTCTAGTATAATGACCTCTGAAAACCCGCCCACAAGGCCTGAATACTAGCCCAACAATTTTTTGCAGCGAGAGAGGAGTTGCTACATTTATCCAATAAATACTTTGTCCATAACGCTATAGAGCTAATTAAGAAGGAACTTTGACGTAATTTTTAACGATGTATGCTAAGATGCAAAACTAGGTTTTCCATGAAAATAATAATGATTGTGAGTTTAAGAATATGTTGCCAGAGAAAAGATAAATCACCCGTATTAAACTCTCCAGATCATTTTCCTTTAATGGATGTCCATTTAACTTGTTTTGTTTTTATAATTAAGCAATAAGGCCTGAGGGGGTGTGTTATATGGTCAATATACCACGGTTAATGGCTGTTCTTAGGACATAGCCCTTAGCCGTGGTAAATTGGTCATATAGCAGCAACCCTGAGGTGCCAAGGCAAAGTAGCCACCATTTGATCAAAATCAAATTTCAGATTTATTTCACATGTATTTATAAAGCACATCTTACATCAGCTGATGTCACAAAGTGCTGTACAGAAACCCAGCCTAAAACCCCAAACAGCAAGCAATGTAGGTGTAGAAGCACGGTGGCTAGGAAAAACTCCCTAGAAAGGCCAAAACCTAGAAAGAAACCTAGAGAGGAACCAGGCTACGAGGGGTGTCAGTCCTCTTCTGGCTGTGCCGGGTGGAGATTACAACAGAACATTATCAAAGTGGTTGTCGAGGGTGCAACAGGTCAGCACCTCAGGTATCTCAAATATACAATATTTTTTTGGTTTACTATAAGATTCCATGTGTTATTTCATAGTTTTGATGTCTTCACTATTATTCTACAATGTAGAAAATAGTAAATAAAGAAAAACCCTAGAATGAGTACAGTGCCATGCAAAAGTATTCATCCTCCTTGGCATTTTTCCTACTTTGTTGCCTTACAACCTGTAATTTAAATATATTTTTATTTTGATTTCATGCAATGGACATACACATATTGGTGAAGTGATTTTTTTTTTAAATGACTTAAAAAAAAAAAAATTATAATTGAAAAGTGGTGCGTGCAATCTAGGTGTCACATGATCTCAGTATTTATACACCTTTTCCGAAAGGCTCCAGAGTCTGCAACACCACTTAGCCAGGGGCACCACCAAGCAAGCGGCACCATGAAGACCAAGGAGCTCTCCAGACAAGTCAGGGACAAAGTTGTGCAGAAATACAGATCAGGGTTGGGTTATTAAAAGATATCCGAAACTTTGAACATCCCACGGAGCACCATTAAATCCATTAATAAAAAATTGAAAGAATATGAAACAACAACAAACCTGCCAAGAGAGGGCTGCCCACCAAACTCATGGACCAGGCAAGGAGGGCATTAATCAGAGAGGCAACAAAGAGACCAAAGATAACCCTGAAGGAGCTGCAAAGCTTCACAGCGGAGATTGCAGTATCTGTCCATAGGACCACTTTAAGACATACACTCCACAGAGCTAGGCTTTACGGAAGAGTGGCCAGAAAAAAGCCATAGCTTAAATAAAAAAAATAAGCAAACACGTTTGGTGTTCGCCAAAAGGCATGTGGGAGACTCCCCAAACATATTCAAGAAGGTACTCTGGTCAGATGAGACTAAAATGTAGCTTTTTGGCCATCAAGGGACATGCTATGTCTGGGGCAAACACCCTCGTTACTCCGAGAATACCATCCCCACAGTGAAGCATAAGGGTGGCAGCATCATGTTGTGGGGATGTTTTTCATTTTCATTTGCAGGGACTGGAAAACTGGGGAGAATTGAAGGAATGATGGATGTGTTAAATACAGGGAAATTTTTGGGAAACCTGTTTCAGTCTTCCAGAGATTGGAGATTGGGACAGAGATTCACCTTCCGGCAGGACAATGACTCTAAGCAAACTGCTAAAGCAACACTCGAGCAGTTTAATAAGGGGAAGCATTTAAATGTCTTGGAATGGCATAGTCTAAGCCCAGACCTCAATCCAATTGAGAATCTGTGGTATGACTTGAAGATTGCTGTACACCAGCGGAACCCGTCCAACTTGAAGGGGCTGAAGCAGTTTTCCTTGAAGAATGGGCAAACATCCCTGTGCTAGATGTGCCAAGCTTATAGAGAAATACCCCAAGAGACTTGCAGCTGTAATTGTTGCAAAAGGAGGCTCTACAAAGTATTGACTTTGGGAGGGGTGGTGTTATGCAGGCTCAAGTTGAGTTTTTGTCTTATGTCTTGTTTGTTTCACAGTAAAACATATTTTGCATCTTCAAAGTGTTAGGCATGTTGTGAAAATCAAATAATACAACCTCCCCCAAAAAAATTGATTTTAATACTAGGTTATAAGGCAACAAAATAGGAAAAATCCCAAAGGGATGAATACTTTCGCAAACCACTTTAGGTGTGTCTTTTGACTGGTACTGTAAATTACCTATTTGCGAGATTGACTTGTAATTTGGCTTAATAATTGCAATTCAACTTTTCTGAACTGCAATTGATCTAAATAGAATTTAGCCCCTGATAGGCCAACATCTAATTTCAGGGAAAAGTCCAGAATGAAACTGACATTAAATATGGAGAATGATCACAAATTATAATTTCCAATTTATTGGAAGACACAGAAGGCAGATGTTTGGAGTCTTACAATGTTTATTAATCCAAAAAGGGGTTAGAAAAAGAGAATGGTCATGTGCAGGCAAAAAGTCCAAACCAGTTCAGAGTCCAATAGGTACCAAAGGGCAGGCAGATTCAAGGTCAGGGCAGGCAGGATGATCAGGCAGGTGGGAAAGTTGTCCAGAGTCAGGCAGTGGTCAAAACCGGGAAGACTAACAAAAGAGAATAGAAAAGGAGTACAGGGGAAAAACACACTGGTTGACTTAACTAAACATACAAGACAAACTGGCACAGAGAGACAGGAAACACAGGGATAAATACACTGGGGAAAGAAACGACACCTGGAGGGGGCAGAGACAATCACAGGGACAGGTGAAACAGATCAGGGCGTGACAGCTATAACAAACTAAAGTAATAGGCTATTTTTTAAATCCGCTTGACAGCTCCATGTACGCAACACATTTGACATAATTGATTTGCAATGACTCCAGTGATATCATCATTTCAATATACTGTATATGTATTGTATCAAATGCTAGGCTACATTAGCCTGCAATGGCGTAGAAATGAATAGCCTACTTCATCTCCAACAGATACAAATGTAGCTTATCATTCACATTTCATGTCATTTTCATTTCATTTCATCCATAAGAAAAGTTGCAATTAGAACGCAGTTTACTTTAAACAACCTCTGAGCGAATTTATCTAAAGGACTCTACGGGCCTAAAGTCGTTTTTAAAATGCTTTGTCGTAGTAATTATCGCTTCTAGCAAGTTCCTTGGTGTCCACATCAACAACAAACTAGGATGGTCCAAACACACCAAGACAGTTGTGAAGAGGGCACAGCAAAGCCTATTCCCCCTCAGGAAACTAAAGATTTGGCATGGGTCCTGAGAAGGTTCTCCAGCTGCAAGATCGAGACATCGCTCCCTGGTATGGCAATTTCTCGGCCTCTCACCGAACGGTACTACAGAGGGTAGTGTGTACGGCCCAGTACATCACTGGGGCTAAGCTGCCTGCCATCCAGGACCTCTACACCAGGCGGTGTCAGAGGAAGGCCCTAAAAATTGTCAAAGACCCCAGCCACCCCAGTCATAGACTGTTCTTTCTACTACCGAATGGCATGCGGTACCAGAGTGCCAAGTCTAGGACAAAAAGGCTTCTCAACAGTTTTTACCCCCACGCCATAAGACTCACCTCTCCGGCCCTCCCCCTCTCCACCATTCACTCACTCACTCATTCATTCATTCATTCATTCATTCATTCATTCATTCATTCATTCATTCATTCTATCACGTTTCAGGTAAGACCCAAATGCAGACCGTGTTGAAGTAACAATGTTTATTACAGCAACAGGGGCAGGAAAACGACAGGTCAAGGCAGGCAGGGGTCGATAATCCAGAGTAGTGGGGCAAAGGTACAGGGCGATAGGCAGGCTCAGGGTCAGGGCAGGCAGAAAAGGTCAAAACCGGGAAACTAGATAACAGGGACTAGAGCAAAGACAAGAGCAAGGAAACCCGCTGGTAGGGTTGAACGAACAAAAAGTACTGGCAACAGACAAAGGTGATGGGGTGGAGGGGTGGAGGGATGGTGGGGAGGTGGTGGTGAGATGCATACTTCTCACATCAAAACATAACTGCAGACGAGAGACAGATAAAGAGAGAGATGGCATGATTAAGCCCTTTAAATTCTAACACTATGTCAGTCATCATAATCATCAAGAAAACTGACCTTGGATCATTAACCCTAGGATGACAACATCTCTATCTGCATTTCAATGTAAAACATCTCTTTAATAATACTTCCTGTTAGACTGACCAAGTGATCTCTCACTTCAGATCATGCTGTGCCCTCTATGTGGCAGGCAATTCAGATAGGGGGAGGTGTTCACTGACACCTGCTGATATAACGTGGAGGATTTAGGGAGAAGGGGGGGGTGAGAGATGAAGCCAGGGAGGGTAGTTAAAGAGGCAGTATTCAACAATAATCTGTGTGTCTTGTGTCCACAGTGTCCAACTTAGTGGCTGCACAGTACTTTATACTGAAAAACATGCACACAAACACACACACACGCACACGCACACACACACACACACACACACACACACACACACACACACACACACACACACACAAAACATAGCGTAGTTACATGAATATAAATTATGGAGTGTTCTACTATTCTACATGGTTGGTCCTCTTGTCTGTTCTTTGAACGTGGAAGGAGCCACAAGACACACAGTTATACACTTGAGTCTCTTGAAAGATACTCTTTGTGCAGACATTACCCTTACCTGAACAGCACCCTCACCTGAGAAGTAGAAATCAAAGGGAGAGAAACTAGGAATTGAATAGCTGCAGATGACATACTGTAGCTACGTAAATGGAAGAATGCTCTTTTACTGAAATGTGGGTGGTTCTTAAAATAGAGCCTTTGGATGTGCATATTGTAGTCTATGGCACAAGGTGTTGCCAGGGAAGAGCACCCTCCTCGAAGAAGTAGGAGGTGACGATTTCCCGCACACAGATTGCCTCCCGTGCTTCGTTGTTGGCCTCCATCCTGGCAACATCCTGCAGAGCATCAGACCTCTCCTCTGGCCCACGATGGAAAGCTGATGGCCCCCTCCTGGTCCTCGAGTCCATCCTCATGACGTTATGCAGGACACAGGTAGCCTTCGCATAAGCCTCTGCATTAGCAGATTGGACCCCGATGACTCGCCGGTACATCTGCCACTGGGACATAAGAATGCAGAAGGTGCACTCGGTGGTCAACCTGACTCGGAAGAGGCGGTAGTTGAGGACCCAGTTCCTCCTGGGGAAGTTCGCCGCTCCAGGGAGGGAGCCGCATTCGTTTTCTCTGGAGAGGAAAAGCCTCGTCTCCAACAAAAGACATGGGTATGATACTGTAGATGCATGTGTAGCATGTGACAACAGCAGGATCGTATCAAGTATAGCGTCACAAATGAATACATAAATACACATTTGAAGCTTGATGATAAGTTTATTATTTTAATCAGCTGTGTAGTGCTATTTATTGCAAAAACAAAAATGCCCACCCATTTGAGTCTCCAGGACCAGGATGTAGAACTATTGCTCTTGGAACATTGCTTGTGACCTTTCTCATCTGCAGACAGGGTTTCACAACTCTCTTAGGACAGAAAACACCACAAAGAAACAGGCTTCATTATACTCAAATAAGACTGCACTGAATATTATGTTGCTATTATCTCTCTCCTCAATTTGTCTCTATAGGGACTAAAACTACAGCAAAGTACCGGCCCTATCCAGGGTAGCCTACTCTCTTACTTTCTTGACAACTGGCTACCCGGACTATTTGCATTGTGTGCCATCCCTAAACCCCTCTTTTATGCTGCTGCTACTCTCTGTTTATCATATATGCATAGTCACTTTAACTATACATTCATGTACATACTACCTCAATTGGCCCGACCAACCAGCGCCCCTGCACATCGGCTAATCGGGCTATCAGCATTGTGTCCCACCCACCACCACCCGCCAACCCTTCTTTTATCACATATGCATAGGCACTTTAACCATATCTACATGTACATACTACCTCAATTAACCCGACTAACAGGTGCCTGTATATAGCCTCGCTACTGTTATAGCCTCGCTACTGTATATAGCCTCTCTACTGTATATAGCCTCACTACTTTATATAGCCTCTCTACTGTATATAGCCTCACTACTGTATATAGCCTCACTACTGTTATTTTTCACTGTCTTTTAACTGTTATTTTATTTATTTACTTACCTATTGTTCACCTAATACCCTTTTTGCACTGTTGGTTAGAGCCTGTAAGTAAGCATTTCACTGTAAGGTCTTGACCGGTTGTCTTCGGCGCACGTGACAAATAAACTTTGATTTGATTTGCTTTCATTTGAACTGGAGCTGCTAATCCTATCATCCTCTTCCATGGCTGTTTGCTAGCTAGCTACCTACAAATGCTTTTGGAGTTTGTGTTATTAATTTACAATGATAAATACATCAACATAGCTAACTAATATGAAGTTAGAGAGCTGGTGATATTTAATTATCTTAGCTAGCTAACAATACAGTCGGCTAGATGGCTTGCTAGCTATGTTAGCAGCTCATTTGAGTTAGCCTGCAGACTACTGTAATGAGCTAGCTAACAATACAATCGGCTAGATGGCTAGCTAGCTATGTTAGCAGCTCATTTGAGTTAGCCTGCAGACTACTGTAATGAGCTAGCTAACAATACAGTCGGCTAGATGGCTAGCTAGCTATGTTAGCAGCTCATTTGAGTTAGCCTGCAGACAACTGTAATGAGCTAGCTAACAATGCAGTCGGCTAGATGGCTAGCTAGCTATGTTAGCAGCTCATTTGAGTTAGCCTGCAGACTACTGTAATGAGCTAGCTAACAATACAGTTGGCTAGATGGCTAGCTAGCTATGTTAGCAGCTCATTTGAGTTAGCCTGCAGACAACTGTAATGAGCTAGCTAGGTAATAATACATTGTTACATTTAATTTATTTTTCTTACATGTATTTACTTACTTGAATGTGTTCTCTGAGCCATGTGGACGACTGGAGACAGGGGAACAAAGTGTGTTTGTCACCAGAGCGGTTTAGAGCATGTCACTAACTAATGAAATGGAGAACAGATTAAACTATTTACCCATTTAACAACTAGACCTTCATACAAACTTGCTATGCTCAAATCTTTGATGCACAACCGAACGCCCACAAGCGAGCCAATCTGGGAGACCAAAATGGGACGTGTCAAGTTACCGCTTTATAGTCTAAACACCCCATAAGAGATTTTGATTATTCCATTTTTCTCTCCAGGGAAAGCGGAGAAAGGAGACACACACTGCAAAACACACAATTCTACAGCTCCTCAATCTTGATTTCAGAACATAAAGATTGCCTGTTCTTATTGTTGTAATTCGCCATTTTAGATTACACTTTGTCTCTTGGGTTTGCTAACAACAACAAAAAAAGTAATATCAAACAGCAAGCCTGTATACTGGAATGGAGGTAGCCTAGTGATTAGAGTGCTGGACTAGTAACCGAAAGGTTGCAAGATCGAATTTCCAAGCTAACAAGGTAAAAAGGTTTAAAAAAATCTGTCATTCTGCCCCTGAACAAGGCAGTTAACCGACTGTTCCTAGGCCATTATTGAAAATAAGAATTTGTTCTTAAATGACTTGCTAAGTTAGTTTAAAAAAAAAAAGGTATTGAGATGCTGTGTGGGTCTCTTTATAACAGGGGGATGCTGTGTGCGTCTCTTTATAACAGGGGGATGCTGTGCTCTCTGCAGAAGAGGCAGTACCGACTTCACAAGACTTCAGTCTTGTGATGCTTATGGCTGTCCTAGAACAAAACGGAGAATGCCAGAGTAGCCATAATACTCTGTAGGCCAAACCGTTCAGACATTTTGTGAAAACACCGATTTTCGGGATGTATCGTGGTCTGACAGACCATCTTTCTAGCTCTCCCAACTTTCACCACAGATGTGAAAGGGCGATATTGGCGGATGCGGTCGATTGAGACACAGCCCATACAAAAAATCAGATATCTCTAGTTTAAACAGACGCATTTTGATGGGGAATTTGTATTATTATGTTAATTAGATTATAGGCTAAGGGTTAATGGGGTTTTATACTTCTGAACAATTCTGTATGTCAGATCCTGCTAGATCCACTTCACCTGCACCTCAAATGGCACCCGATTCCCTTTATAGTGCACTACTTTTGACCAGAGTTCTGAGCCATATGGGATTCTCCGCCCATGTAGAGTGGCTTCAATCTGTCGACCCTTGTGCCCACATGTTTGAAACAATCCTGCTGTCTAATAAACAACATTGATTAAATGTCAGCCAATGAAAGAAGGTTAAACTGACTTCAAACGGCCTTGACCTGGATTTTAGTAATTTCATTAAATGGGCCCTGGTTGAAGGAGCGCACTACGTAGGGAATAGGGTGCCAATTGGGGATATATCCTAGGTTTCTTGGCAACAAGTGTGGTTTCTAATTGTGGCTCATTGGATGTTCTCATTAATGATACACTTTACCGTCAGCATCCCCATCCTCCCTCCTTAACTGCCGCTGTCTTGTTTTGTCATCCCCACCTGTGAACTAGTCCTAGTGAACTACACCTGTAGCTCAGGCCCTGAAGCAAGGATATGCATACTCTTGGTACCATTTGAAAGGAAACATGTTGAAGTTTATGGAAATGTGAAAGGACTGTAGTAGAATATAACACATTAGATCTGGTAAAAAAATAGTACAAAGACAAAATCAACCATTCTTTTTTATTTTTATGTACCATCATCTTTGAAATGCAAGAGAAAGGCCATAATGTTTTATGCCAGCCCAGGTGCAATTTAGACCTTGGACACTAGATGGCAGCAGTATATGTGCAACGTTTTAGATTGATCCAATGAACCATTATATTTCTGTTCAAAATTTGGTATCAGGACTTCCCCAATGTGCCTAATGTTTTTATCAATAACTTTTCATGTTCAAAATTGTGCACTCTCCTCAAACAATAGCATGGTATTCAGTGCAGTTAGATTAACAAGAATTTAAGCTTTCTGCCAATATCAGATATGTCTATGTCCTGGGAAATTTTTTGTTACTTAGAACCTCATGCTAATCATATTAGCCTACGGTAGCTCAACCGTCCCGTGGAAGGGACACCAATCCCGAAGAAGTTTTAAATAGTCCAAGTGAAATACTACTAGTGAACTTCTCCCAGTGAACTACCCTAGTGAACAACTCCTAGTGAACAACTCCTAGTTAAATACTCCTAGTGAACAACTCCTAGTGAACTACTACTAGTGAACAACTCCTAGTGAACAACTCCTAGTTAAATACTCATAGTGAACAACTCCTAGTGAACAACTACTAGTGAACAACTCCTAGTGAACAACTCCTAGTTAAATACTCCAAGTGAACTACTCCTAGTGAACAACTCCTAGTGAACAACTCCTAGTTAAATACTCCTAGTGAACAACTCCTAGTGAACTACTCCTAGTGAAGAACTCCTAGTGAACAACTCCTAGTTAAATACTCCTAGTGAACAACTCCTAGTGAACAACTCCTAGTGAAGAACTCCTAGTGAACAACTCCTAGTTAAATACTCCTAGTGAACTACTACTAGTGAACAACTCCTAGTGAAATAGCTGCTACTTTCATGTTCCTGGAGAGACCTTCACTTTGCCCGACTCAAGTTGGAAGCAGTCCTTTTCTAGCTGGTTAAGATACAAGTGCCAAATGCGTTATTCTCTGCTAGAAATAAGTTTTACACACTGCAAAAAATAACATCGATATCAGTTTGGGAATAGCCCTGGGAAAGCTTTGAAAAGGTTTATTTCCAAGTCCAACCACCCTTGTGTAAAATAGATGGAGTGTATCCAAGCCGTTGGATAGAGGCTGAGTTCCAAACCTTATTCCCTACATAGTGCACTTCTTTTGACCAGGCCCCATAGTGTACTATGTAGGGATGGGAATAGGTGACATATGGGATGCATTTCTGAAAGTTTAACTCCAGTGACTGCTGAGCTACAGAGCTGCTGAGCTACAGACCTACAGAGCTGCTGAGCTACAGACCTACAGACCTACAGAGCTGCTGAGCTACAGACCTACAGACCTACAGAGCTGCTGAGCTACAGACCTACAGAGCTGCTGAGCCACAGACCTACAGAGCTACAGACCTACAGAGCTGCTGAGCTACAGACCTACAGACCTACAGAGCTGCTGAGCTACAGACCTACAGAGCTGCTGAGCTACAGACCTACAGACCTACAGAGCTGCTGAGCTACAGAGCTGCTGAGCTACAGACCTACAGAGCTGCTGAGCTACAGACCTACAGAGCTGCTGAGCTACAGACCTACAGAGATGCAGACTGACAGACCTACAGACCTACAGAGCTGCTGAGCTACAGACCTACAGAGCTGCTGAGCTACACACCTCCAGAGTTACAGACCTACAAACTTGCAGGCCTATAGAGCTGCTGAGCTAAAGACCTACAGAGCTACAGACCTACAGAGATGCTGAGCTACAGACCTACAGAGCTGCTGAGCTACAGACTGACAGAGCTGCTGAGCTACAGACCTATAGAGCTGCTGAGCTACAGACCTACAGACCGACAGACCTACAGACCTACAAACCTGCAGACATACAGAGCTACAGACCAACAGACCGACAGACCTGCAGACCTACAGAGCTACAGACCAACAGACCTACAGACCTGCAGACCTACAGAGCTACAGACCGACAGGCCTACAGACCTGCAGACCAACAGATCGGCAGGACTACAGACCGATAAACCTACAGACCTACAGACCTACAGACCTACAGACCAACAGACCTGCAGACCTACAGACCTACAGACCTACACAGCTGCAGACCCACAGACCTACAGACCTACACAGCTGCAGACCAACAGACCTACAGAGCTGATGAGCTACAGACCTACAGACCGACAGACCTACAGACCTACAAACCTGCAGACATACAGCGCTACAGACCGACAGACCGACAGTCCTGCAGACCTACAGAGCTACAGACCAACAGACATACAGACCTGCAGACCTACAGAGCTACAGACCAACAGACCTACAGAACTACAAACCTGCAGACATACAGAGCTACAGAGCTACAGACCGAGCAGGCCTACAGACCTACCAGACCCTACAGATCGACAGGCCTACAGACCCATAAACCTACATACCTACAGACCTACAGACCAACAGACCTACAGACCTACACAGCTGCAGACCTACAGACCTACACAGCTGCAGACCAACAGACCTACAGACCAACAGACCTACAGATTTACAGACCAACAGACCTACAGACCTACCGACCAACAGACCTACAGATGAACAGAATGACACAGACCCAACAGACTGACAGACCAACAGACCTACAGACCAATAAACCTACAGAACTGCAGACCTACAGACCTACAAAGCCTTTGGAGCTACAGTCCTACAGACCTGCAGAGATTCCTTTAGCCAATGCCAATGGCGACAGTAGGATCCCCCTTTAGCCAATGCCAATGGCGACAGTAGGATCCCCCTTTAGCCAACGCCAATGGCGACAGTAGGATCCCCTTTAGCCAACGCCAGTGGCGACAGTAGGATCCCCCTTTAGCCAACGCAAATGGCGACAGCTAGTCTTACTGGGGTCAGACAGATAACAAAAAAGACTTTACATTTGACATATATATAAAAATATACATGTAGTGTGACTGTGTGTGTGTCCAAATATCA
>NC_056435.1:69362737-69422737 GCF_018296145.1 Oncorhynchus tshawytscha
CTCTTCTAGGAAGGCTTTCCACTAGATGTTGGAACATTGCTACTATAACAGCCTCCACTCTTCTTGGATGACTTTCCACTAGATGTTGGAACATTACTGCTATAACAGCCTCCACTCTTCTGGGAAGGCTTTCCACTAGATGTTGGAACATTGCTGCAGGGACTTGCTTCCATTCAGCCACAAAAGCATTAGTGAGGTCAGGCACTAACGTTAAGAAAAATATATATTTTGATTTGTTTAAACAATTGTTTGCTTCCTACATGATTCCACATGTCTTCACTATTATTCTACAATGTAGAAAATAGTACACATTTTTACAAAAATTAAATGAGTAGGTGTATCCAAACTTTACACTGCTACTGTATATTTCTTAATTAGCAAATAAAATAAATCAATCTAATCTGCATGTTAACCATCCTTCTCCTCACGCTCTGACTCCACTTGTTTGACATGTGAAAGGTTGCAAGTTGATGGCTGTTTCTGAAAAGGCACAAATGTCCCAATATTTTGCACTTTATTTTTTTTACCAGGGCACTGCCGCTACTCGCTGTTTATTATCTTATTATCTATGCATAGTCACTTCACCCCCACCTACATGTAAAAATGACCTCATCAAACCTGTACCCCGCACACTGACTCTGTACCGGTGCCCCCTGTATATAGCCTCCACACTGACTCTGTACCGGTGCCCCTGTATATAGCCTCCACACTGACTCTGTACCGGTGCCCCTGTATATGGCCTCCACACTGACTCTGTACCGGTGCCCCAACCTCAGGAGGCTGAAGAAATTCGGCTTGTCACCAAAAGCACTCACAAACTTCTACAGATGCACAATCGAGAGCATCCTGGCGGGCTGTATCACCGCCTGGTATGGCAACTGCACCGCCCTCAACCGTAAGGCTCTCCAGAGGGTAGTGAGGTCTGCACAACGCATCACCGGGGGCAAACTACCTGCCCAGTCACGGACCAGGATGTCTTGCTCCCAGGCAGACTAAATAACTTTTTGCCCGCTTTGAGGACAATACAGTGCCACTGACATGGCCTGCAACGGAAACATGCGGTCTCTCCTTCACTGCAGCCGAAGTGAGTAAGACATTTAAACGTGTTAACCCTCGCAAGGCTGCAGGCCCAGACGGCATCCCCAGCCACGCCCTCAGAGCATGCGCAGACCAGTTGGCCGGTGTGTTTACGGACATATTCAATCAATCCCTATACCAGTCTGCTGTTCCCACATGCTTCAAGAGGGCCACCATTGTTCCTGTTCCCAAGAAAGCTAAGGTAACTGAGCTAAACGACTACCGCCCGTAGCACTCACATCCGTCATCATGAAGTGCTTTGAGAGACTAGTCAAGGACCATATCACCTCCACCCTACCTGACACCCTTGACCCACTCCAATTTGCTTACCGCCCAAATAGGTCCACAGACGATGCAATCTCAACCACACTGCACACTGCCCTAACCCATCTGGACAAGAGGAATACCTATGTGAGAATGCTGTTCATCGACTACAGCTCGGCATTCAACACCATAGTACCCTCCAAGCTCGTCATCAAGCTCGAGACCCTGGGTCTCGACCCCGCCCTGTGCAACTGGGTACTGGACTTCCTGACGGGCCGCCCCCAGGTGGTGAGGGAAGGCAACAACATCTCCTCCCCGCTGATCCTCAACACTGGGGCCCCACAAGGGTGCGTTCTGAGCCCTCTCCTGTACTCCCTGTTCACCCACGACTGCGTGGCCATGCACGCCTCCAACTCAATCATCAAGTTTGCGGACGACACAACAGTGGTAGGCTTGATTACCAACAACGACGAGACGGCCTACAGGGAGGAGGTGAGGGCCCTCGGAGTGTGGTGTCAGGAAAATAACCTCACACTCAACGTCAACAAAACTAAGGAGATGATTGTGGACTTCAGGAAACAGCAGAGGGAACACCCCCCATCCACATCGATGGAACAGTAGTGGAGAGGGTAGCAAGTTTTAAGTTCCTCGGCATACACATCACAGACAAACTGAATTGGTCCACTCACACAGACAGCATCGTGAGGAAGGCGCAGCAGCGCCTCTTCAACCTCAGGAGGCTGAAGAAATTCGGCTTGTCACCAAAAGCACTCACAAACTTCTACAGATGCACAATCGAGAGCATCCTGGCGGGCTGTATCACCGCCTGGTATGGCAACTGCACCGCCCTCAACCGTAAGGCTCTCCAGAGGGTAGTGAGGTCTGCACAACGCATCACCGGGGGCAAACTACCTGCCCTCCAGGACACCTACACCACCCGATGCTACAGGAAGGCCATAAAGATCATCAAGGACATCAACCACCCGAGCCACTGCCTGTTCACCCCGCTGCCATCCAGAAGGCGAGGTCAGTACAGGTGCATCAAAGCTGGGACCGAGAGACTGAAAAACAGCTTCTATCTCAAGGCCATCAGACTGTTAAACAGCCACCACTAACATTGAGTGGCTACTGCCAACACACTGTCAATGACACTGACTCTACTCCAGCCACTTTAATCATGGGAATCGATGGGAAATGATGTAAATATATCACTAGCCACTTTAAACAATGCTACCTTATATAATGTTACTTACCCTACATTGTTCATCTCATATGCATACGTTGATACTGTACTCTATATCATCGACTGCATCCTTATGTAATACATGTATCACTAGCCACTTTAACTATGCCACTTGGTTTACATACTTATCTCATATGTATATACTGTACTCGATATCATCTACTGTATCTTGCCTATGCTGCTCTGTACCATCACTCATTCATATATCCTTATGTACATATTCTTTATCCCCTTACACTGTGTATGACAGTAGTTTTTGGAATTGTTAGTTAGATTACTTGCTCGTTATTACTGCATTGTCGGAACTAGAAGCACAAGCATTTCGCTACACTCGCATTAACATCTGCTAACCATGTGTATGTGACAAATAAAATTTGATTTGATTTGTATATAGCCTCCACACTGACTCAGTACCGGTGCCCCTGTATATAGCCTCCACACTGACTCGGTACAGCGCCCCCTGTATATAGCCTCCACACTGACTGGTACCGGTGCCCCTGTATATAGCCTCCACACTGACTCGGTACCGGTACCCCTGTATATAGCCTCCACACTGACTGAGAGGAGACAGAGAGGGGAAAGAGAGGGGAAAGAGAGGAGACAGAGAGGAGACAGAGAGGGGACAGAGAGGGGACTGAGAGGGGACTGAGAGGGGACTGAGAGGAGACTGAGAGGGGACAGAGAGGAGACTGAGAGGAGACTGAGAGGGGACAGAGAGGGGACAGAGAGAGGAGACTGAGAGGAGACTGAGAGGGGACAGAGAGGGGACTGAGAGGAGACTGAGAGGAGACTGAGAGGAGACTGAGAGGGGACTGAGAGGGGACAGATAGGAGACAGATAAGAGACAGAGAGGGGACAGAGAGGAGACAGAGAGGGGACAGAGGAGACTGAGAGAGGACAAAGAGGAGACAGAGAGGGGACAGAGAGGAGTCTGAGATGAGAGAGAGGAGACAGAGAGGAGACAGAGAGGGGACAGAGAGGGGACAGAGAGGAGACCGAGAGGAGTCAAGAGACATGGAGGAGACAGAGAGGATTATAAGCACGGTTGTGTATATCGCCCCCCAAGCAGACACATCGACGGCCCTGAAAGAACTTCATTGGACTCTATGTATACTGGAAACCACATATCCTGAGGCTGCATTTATTGTAGCTGGGGAATTTAACAAGGCTAATCTGAAAACAAGGCTCCCTAAATGTATTAGCATATCGATTGTGCAACCCGGGCTGGCAAAATCCTGGATCATTGTTATTCTAACTCCCACGACGCATACAAAGCCCTCCCCTGCCCTCCTTTCGGAATATCTGACCACGACTCCATTCTGTTGCTCCCAGCCTACAGACAGAAACTAAAACAGGAAACACCGGTGCTCAGGTCTGTTCAACGCTGGTCTGACCAATCAGATTCCACGCTTCAAGATTACTTCAATCACGTGGACTGGGATATGTTCCGCATAGCGTCGGACAGCAACATTGATGAATACCCTGATTAGGTGAGCGAGTTTATTAGCAAGTGCATCGGTGATGTTGTAACCAAACCTTCCCATATCCAGAAACCATGAATTGATGGCAGCATTCGTGCAAAACTGAAAGCGCAAACCATTGCTTTTAATCTGGGCAAGGCGACCGGAAATCCTGACCTAATACAAACAGTGTGGCTATTCCCTCCACAAGACAATCAAACAAGCTAAGCGTCAGTAGAGACAAAGTAGTCGCAATTCAACGGCTCAGACACGAGAGGTATGTGGCAGTGGGTCTACAGTCAATCACGGACTACAAAAGAAAACCAGCCCCTTCGTGGACCATGATGTCTTGCTCCCAGACAAACTAAACAACTTCTTAGCTCGCTTTGAGGACAATACAATGCAACCGACATCGCCCGCTACCAAAACCTGTGGACTCTCCTTCACTGCAGCCAACGTGAGTAAAACATTTAAATGTGTTAACCCTCGCAAGGCTGCCGGCCCAGATGGCATCCCTAGCCGCGTCCTCAGAGCATGCGCAAACCAGCTGGCTGGTGTGTTTACGGACATATACAATCAATCCTTATCCCAGTCTGCTGTTCCCACATGCTTCAAGCTTCGCAAGAAAGCTAAAGTAACTGATCTAAATGACTATCGCCCGTAGCACTCACTTCCATCATCATGAAGTGCTTTGAGAGACTAGTCAAGGACCATATCACCTCCACCCTACCTTATATCCTAGACCCACTCCAATTTGCTTACCACCCCAATAGGTCCACAGACAATGCAATCACACTGCACACTGCCCTAACCCATCTGGACATGTAAGAATGCTGTTCATCGACTACAGCTCAGCATTCAACACCATAGTACCTTACAAACTTGTCATTAAGCTTGAGATACTGGGTCTCGACCCCGCCCTGTGCAACTGGGTCCTGGACTTTCTGACGTCTCCACCCCGCTGATCCTCAACACTGGGGCCCCACAAGGGTGCGATCTCAGCCCTCTCCTGTACTCCCTGTTCACCCATGACTGCGTGGACATGCACGCCTCCAACTCAATCATCAAGTTTGCAGACAACACTACAGTGGTAGGCTTGATTACCAACAATGATAAGACGGCCTACAAGGAGGAGGTGAGGGCCCTCGGAGTCTGGTGTCAGGAACATAACCTCACACTCAATGTCAACAAAACAAAGGAGATGATCGTGGACTTCAGGAAACAGCAGAGGGAGCACCCCCCTATCCACATCGACAGGACAGTAGTGGAGAGGGTGGAAAGTTTTAAGTTCCTCGGCCTACACATCACGGACAAACTGAATTAGTCCACCCACACAGACAGCGTGGTGAAGAAGGCGCAGCAGCGCTCTTCAACCTCAGGAGGCTGAAGAAATTTGTCTTGTCACCAAAAAAACTCACAAACTTCTACAGATGCACAATTGAGAGCATCCTGTTGGCTGTATCACCGCCAGGTACGGCAACTGCTCTGCCCATATTCGCAAGGCTCTCCAGAGGGTAGTGAGGTCTGCACAACGCATCACTGGGGGCAAACTACCTGCCTTCCAGGGCATCTACACTCCCTGATGTCACAGAAAGACCTAAAAGATCATCAAGGACAACAACCACCCAAGCCACTGCCTGTTCACCCCGTTATCATCCAGAAGGCGAGGTCAGTACAGGTGCATCAAAGCAGGGACCGAGAGACTGAAAAACAGCTTCTATCTCAAGGCCATCAGACTGTTAAACAGCCATCACTAACATTGAGTGGCTGCTGCCAACATACTGACTCAACTCCAGCCACTTTAATAATAAAACATTGGATGTAGTAAATGTATCACTAGCCACTTTAAACAATGCCACTTAATATAATGTGTACATACCCTACATTACTCATCTCATATGTATATACTGTACTCTATACCATCTACTGCATCTTGCCTATGCCATTCGGCCATCGCTCATCCATATATTTTTATGTACATATTCTTATTCATTCCTTTACACTTGTGTGTATAAGGTAGTTGTTGTGAAATTGTTAGGTTAGATTACTCGTTGGTTATTACTGCATGGTCGGAACTAGAAGCACAAGCATTTCGCTACACTCGCATTAACATCTGCTAACCATGTGTATGTGACAAATAAAACCGTTTTTTTTTTTTTTTTTTTTTGAGGAGACAGAGAGGAGACAGAGAAGCCCCCAAAGCAGAGATTTTCATTACCCTGCTTTAAAATTAACAACTGACTTTTTAATTGTGAACTCCCTGTTCTCCTCAAGCTTTGAACAACAAATGATTTTCTTGGCTACATTGTTCCTGTCTTGTGAGTAGCCCAACCTAAAGAAAAGCCAATAGATGTAGAGTTATTGTGGTCTACAGGGATGTAAATTCTCTTCTCAGGCTGTCACATTTTTATCTGTGGTAGATGGCCGACTTTAGCAATGTAATCAGGGACATTTTACAGCACCTTCCTGCCAAATTGACTATTAAAGTTTGGTTATAATTCATTAACAATAGCCCCTGTGGATATCTTCCTTAGAATAGGATGCCTGCTGTGGACCTGAATAGTTGCTGCTATATACAGAGTCCCTTAATGAACCACTTCCTGAATTGCATGAAGCCATAAAGAGAGAGAAAAAAGAGGACGATGGTAATCTTTTAAGGACATTCTATCTTCTTTGACCCAATCTATAATGAATGATAAAACAGCTGATGTATGCACATGTCTATCAAGTTCAGATTTGTTCCTTGAGTTGAACATTTTTACTCAGATTCCAACATATCACTAATAATAAATATGTTTTACGGTTTTACAGAATGAAAAGTGTGATATTGAAATTTATGAACATCATCTGAGCAGATGATAATGTCTGTGTGTGTGTGTTCGTACGTACGTGCGTGCGTGCGCGCGTGTGTGTGTGTGTGTGAGCAGATGATTCATCTGCAGTAGCACCTTATCCTGTTCTCAACTGTTCTTCTGCATCATGGTTATATAAATACCATACCAGCTGATGTCTGCCTGGGATGGAGTATAGAGTATATACAAGAAATGTCCGTCTCTCTTTCTCTCTCTGCCTCACTCTCTCTCTGCCTCCCTCCCTCTCTCCTCCCTCTCGGTCTGAATGTTTTTTCTTCTGCAGCTGCATGATGTAGATTGGTGAAATAAACCAGTCATTATGACTGTAATTATAATGTAAAAGGGAATGCATCAGTAACTCACTGCATAACTCAACAGGCCAGTGCCTCATCATCATAGTACTTCCTCAACTGAATCATGGGGAATCCCAGGTGTGGAATCTCAGGTGTGGAAGCATGGGGAATCCCAGGTGTGGAATCTCAGGTGGGGAATCTCAGGTGTGGAATCATGGGGAATCCCAGGTGTGGAATCTCAGGTGTGGAAGCATGGGGAATCTCAGGTGTGGAATCATGGGAATCTCAGGTGTGGAATCTCAGGTGTGGAATCTCAGGTGTGGAATATCAGGTGTGGAAGCGTGGGAAAACTCAGGTGTGGAATCTCAGGTGTGGAATAATGGGGAATCTCAGGTGTGGAATCATGGGGAATCCCACGTGTGGAATCTCAGGTGTGGAATCATGGGGAATCATGGGGAATCTCAGGTGTGGAATCATGGGGAATCTCAGGTGTGGAATCTCAGGTGTGGAATAATGGGGAAGCATGGGGAATCTCAGGTGTGGAATCTCAGGTTTGGAATCATGGGGAATCTCAGGTGTGGAATCATGGGGAATCTCAGGTGTGGAATCTCAGGTGTGGAATCTCAGGTGTGGAAGCATGGGGAATCTCAGGTGTGGAATCTCAGGTGTGGAATCTCAGGTGGGGAATCTCAGGTGTGGAATCATGGGGAATCCCAGGTGTGGAATCTCAGGTGTGGAATCATGGGGAATCCCAGGTGTGGAATCTCAGGTGTGGAAGCATGGGGAATCTCAGGTGTGGAATCATGGGGGAATCCCAGGTGTGGAATCTCAGGTGTGGAAGCATGGGGAATCTCAGGTGTGGAATCATGGGGAATCCCAGGTGTGGAATCTCAGGTGGGGAATCTCAGGTGTGGAATCATGGGGAATCCCAGGTGTGGAATCTCAGGTGTGGAATCATGGGGAATCCCAGGTGTGGAATCTCAGGTGTGGAATCATGGGGACTCCCAGGTGTGGAATCTCAGGTGTGGAAGCATGGGGAATCTCAGGTGTGGAATCATGGGGAATCATGGGGAATCCCATGTGTGCAATCGCAGGTGTGGAATCCCCAGAGTGGAATCATGGGGAATCCCACGTGTGGTCATGGGGAATCCCATGTGTCCAATCCCAGGTGTGGAATCACAGGGAATCATGGGGAATCCCACGTGTGGAATCACAGGGAATCCCAGGTGTGGAAACTCAGGTGTGGAATCATGGGGAATCCCAGGTGTGGAGTCCCACGTGTGGAATCATGGGGAATCCCAGGGAATCCCAGGTGTGGAATCATGGAGAATCATGGGGATCCCAGGTGTGGAATCCCAGGTGTGGAATCATGGGGAATCATGGGAATCCCAGGTGTGGAATCATGGAGAATCATGGGAATCATGGGGGATCCCAGGTGTGGAATCTCAGGTGTGGAATCATGTGGAATCCCAGGTGTGGAATCATGGGGAATCCCAGGTGTGGAATCTCAGGTGTGGAATCATGGGGAATCCCAGGTGTGGAATCTCAGGTTTTTTGGAATCATGGGGAATCCCACGTGTGGAATCATGGGGAATCCCACGTGTGGTCATGGGGAATCCCATGTGTCCAATCCCAGGTGTGGAATCATGGGGAATCATGGGGAATCCCACCTGTGGAATCATGGGGAATCACGGGGAATCCCAGGTGTGGAAACTCAGGTGGGGAATCATGGGGAATCCCGGGTGTGGAATCATGGAGAATCATGGGGAATCATGGGGGATCCCAGGTGTGGAATCTCAGGTGTGGAATCATGGGGAATCCCAGGTGTGGAATCATGGGGAATCCCAGGTGTGGAATCTCAGGTGTGGAATCATGGGGAATCCCAGGTGTGGAATCTCAGGTTTTGGAATCATGGGGAATCCCACGTGTGGAATCATGGGGAATCATGGGGAATCCCAGGTGTGGAATAATGGGGAATCATGGGGAATCCCGGGTGTGGAATCTCTGGGAATCATGGGGAATCATGGGGAATGCCAGGTGTGGAATCACGGGAAATCCCAGGTGTGGAATCTCGGGGAATCATGGGGAATCACTGGGAATCATGGGGAATCGTGGGGAATCGTGGGGAATCATGGGGAATCATGGGGAATCACTGGGAACCGTGGGGAATCACTGGGAATCATGGGGAATCGTGGGGAATCACTGGGAATCGTGGGGAATCATGGGGAATCGTGGGGAATCATGCGGAATCACTGGGAATCATGGGGAATCATGGGGAATCCCAGGTGTGCTAAGTTGCTACACAACAAACGTGTTTTTAAACGCCTATAGGATCAGACTTTTTATGATGAATTATCAGACTTGACTATACTGTACTATACTGTCATTTTCAATTGTGATCACCATTTATAGCAGTGTGTTCTTAGACAACTTACCTGGTAAAGTAATGGTTAAAGACAAGGAGACGTGTCAGTGGAACATCTGCAGTGAGGGCCGACTACGCAAACTCATTAGTGAACAAGCACTTCTAAGGAGACATTGGATGCACTATACTATACCATACAATACTGTACTGTACTGTACTATACTGGACTTGACTATACTGTACTATACTATACTATAGTGTACTATACTATACTGTACTACACTGTACTGTACTCTATTATACTGTACTGTACAGTAATATACTGTGCAATACCATACTGTACTATACTGTACTGTACTATAATGTACTGTACTGTATTATATTGTACTCTACTGTACTATACTACTATACTATATTGTACTATACTGTACAGTACTATACTATAATATACTGTACTATGCTGTACTGTATTATACTGTACTATACTGTACTATACCGTACTATACTATATTGTACTATACCATACTATATTATACTGTACAATACTATACTGTATTATACTGTACAGTACTGTACTATACTGTACTATACTATAATATACTGTACTATGCTGCACTGTATTATATTGTACTATACTGTACTATACCATACTGTACTATACTACACTACACTGTGTTTTTAAACTGCGAGCAGGTGATGCATCTGCAGCAGCACCTCACACTGTACTATACTATACTGTACTGTAGTGTACTATAATATAGTGTACTATAGTGTACTATACCATACTATACTATGTCAATGGTAAATAATGTGCCAGTGCCAGTGGACTTAGCTGTACAACAAGGAGTAGCATAGTTACGGTAGCCGGGAACAGCAGTCGTACCAGATGAGTTATTAAGACCTTCTGAGTTGTACCAACAGTCTTTCAGATCATCAGTTGGCCTGAATCTGGGCTACAGTCTCCGAGCACCTTGGTCTGTAATCCAAACAACATCCAAATTCAGCAATGTGTCTGAATAAAAATATAATCAAACAAGAAAGAAAATCTGACACCGTCAAGAAAAATCAAATCATTTTCAATTTCCGGGTGCTATTTAACTGTGTTATATGATCTCGGGCCGATTTACCTGGGATTATAGGCATTAAATTAACAGTTGACATAGCCTTAAGTATCAGTGGAACATCTGGTGTGAGGGCTGGTGAGGGTCTCAGTCTGCCTGTATCTAAAGATAGACCAGTCTGCTGACTGCTGTATCTGTGCTGTAGTCTCCAGACATATTGTCTCCAGCCCTTATTTGTACTGTTACAAGTAGTCTCTCCAAGCACCGACCTTGTTTCTATGTAATCTCCAAACACCGACCTTGTTTCTATGTAATCTCCAAACACCGACCTTGTTTCTATGTAATCTCCAAGCACCAACCTTGTTTCTATGTAATCTCCAAACACCGACCTTATTCATATGTAATCTCCAAGCACCAACCTTGTTTCTATGTAATCTCCAAACACCGACTTTATTCATATGTAATCTCCAAGCACCGACCTTGTTTCTATGTAATCTCCAAACACCAACCTTGTTTCTATGTAATCTCCAAACACCAACCTTGTTTCTATGTAATCTCCAAACACCGACGTTATTCATATGTAATCTCCAAGCACCGACCTTGTTTCTATGTAATCTCCAAACACCAACCTTGTTTCTATGTAATCTCCAAGCACCGACTTTATTCATATGTAATCTCCAAGCACCGACCTTGTTTCTATGTAATCTCCAAACACGACCTTGTTTCTATGTAATCTCCAAACACCAACCTTGTTTCTATGTAATCTCCAAACACGACTTTTTCATATGTAATCTCCAAGCACCGACCTTGTTTCTATGTAATCTCCAAGCACCGACTTTATTCATATGTAATCTCCAAGCACCGACCTTGTTTCTATGTAATCTCCAAACACGACCTTGTTTCTATGTAATCTCCAAACACGACCTTGTTTCTATGTAATCTCCAAACACCGACCTTGTTTCTATGTAATCTCCAAACACCGACCTTGTTTCTATGTAATCTCCAAACACCGACCTTGTTTCTATGTAATCTCCAAACACCGACCTTGTTTCTATGTAATCTCCAAACACCGACCTTGTTTCTATGTAATCTCCAAACACCGACCTTGTTTCCTATGTAATCTCCAAACACCGACCTTGTTTCTATGTAATCTCCAAACACCGACCTTGTTTCTATGTAATCTCCAAACACCAACCTTGTTTCTATGTAATCTCCAAACACCGACCTTGTTTCTATGTAATCTCCAAGCACCGACCTTGTTTCTATGTAATCTCCAAACACCGACCTTGTTTCTATGTAATCTCCAAACACCGACCTTGTTTCTATGTAATCTCCAAACACCGACCTTGTTTCTATGTAATCTCCAAACACCGACCTTGTTTCTATGTAATCTCCAAGCACCGACCTTGTTTCTATGTAATCTCCAAGCACCGACCTTGTTTCTATGTAATCTCCAAGCACCGACCTTGTTTCTATGTAATCTCCAAACACCGACCTTGTTTCTATGTAATCTCCAAACACCGACCTTGTTTCTATGTAATCTCCAAGCACCGACCTTGTTTCTATGTAATCTCCAAGCACCGACCTTGTTTCTATGTAATCTCCAAGCACCGACTTTGTCTCTATGTAATCTCCAAGTATCTGTAAACCAACATCATCAGCATTCGTCAGGCTTTGCCAGGGGTTATTGCAATTCTCCAACCATGTCTAACATCTGTTTGATTTAGGAAGAGTGCATCTCTCTCACACAAGACACACTGGTAAAGGTCAACTGAAGGTAATGACGGTCGAGCTTGAGAGAGCAGAGGGAAACAGATAATGCACAATGCACCATAACCAGGGCTGGGGTTCCATTTTAATAATTCAGCCAATTCAGGAAGTGAAATTCACACTTCAATTCCAATTTTGATCAATGCTTCTCTATGAGTTTTTGTTTGTTGATGGGATTAAAATTGATTTAGATCCCAGCCCTGACCATAACCAAATCAACCGTATATCTCCTTGTTCCGTTCAAAGTGATCCTGTCTTAACACAGATGACGAGAGGCTCAGTTTGTGCTATACGGTACCTCAAAACGAGTCTTCAGTACACTTTGAAATGACCTACATAAAATATGCTGAATTTTCTTTGCCACACAAAAAGCTATCTATTATTCATAGGCTGTGCCTCATCTTAAACTGTATGTGTGTGTGTCTGTGTGTGTGTGTGTGTGTGTGTGTGTGTGTAACAAGTGCACAATATCTAGAACAAAAATAAGCCTTGTCCTGTTTTAGGAATGTTTTCCATATCCTTATGATACACCTGCTGTAAATACAATGGCTTCAATGGTTTCAAGTTCCTTGATGTCCACATCACCAACAAACTATCACGGTCCAAGCACACCAAGACAGTTGTGAAGAGGGCACGATAACACCTTTTCCCCTTCAGGAGACTGCAAAGATCCTCATGTGGCAGGACTTGTAACATGGCTCATATAGAGAGGTTTGCTACAATATAATTAGTTGAAGTGATTATTGAATGGCAGTAACTATTGTCGATTGCAATTAAGGCAATGCGGAAATAGAGATATTTAAAACTTGGGCTCTTCAAGTAATTCAAAATAGGCCAATCAAGGTCAGGAGTACAGAAGCCAGAAACCTGGAGATTTTACAATATTTGAAGAGTGAAGCAAACTAATTTTGAGACATCTCTTGAAGACTGTAAATTCAAAATTCTTACTTTTCCTATTTAATAAAATATACTTAATTTTTCCATATATGATGGAAATGTGTGTTCTGTCTTCGAACCCCTCCGATATACACATATACAGTACACACACTGTACTGGTGCCTCTGATATATAGCCAAGTTACAATTACTCTGTACTGGTACCTCTGGTACCTCTCATATATAGCCAAGTTACCATTACACAGTACTGGTACCTCTCATATATAGCCAAGGTATCATTACACTGTACTGGTGGTACCTCTAATATATAGCCAAGTTACCATTACTCTGTACTGGTACCTCTGGTACCTCTCATAAATACCATTACACAGTACTGGTTATAGCCATTACACTGGTGGTACCTCTAATATATAGCCAAGTTACCATTACTTGTACTGGGTACCTCTGATATATAGCCAAGTTATCATTACACTGTACTGTACTGATATATAGCCAAGTTATCATTACACTCTGGTACCTCTGATATATAGCCAAGTTATCATTACACTGTACTGGTACCTCTGGTACCTCTCATAAATAGCCATAAATAGCCATTACTCTGTACTGGTACCTCTCATAAATAGCCAAGTTACCATTACTCTGTACTGGTACCTCTCATAAATAGCCAAGTTACCATTACACTCTGTACTGGTACCTCTCATAAATAGCCAAGTTACATCATTACTGGTACTGGTACCTCTCTGCCAAGATACCATTACTCTGTACTGGTACCTCTCATAAATAGCCAAGTTACCATTACTTTGTTACTCATAAATAGCCAAGTTATCATTACACTGTACTGGTACTTAAATAGCCAAGTTACCATTACACTGTACTGGTAATACTTGTTACCATTACTCATTGTCTATTTATGATTACTTTACTTTAACGTTTACTTGTCTATTGTCTATTGTCTACATTGTTGGGAAGGGTCCATAAGTAAGCATTGCACTGTTAGCCAACACCTGTTGTTTACGAAACATGTGACAAATACAATTTGATTTGACAAACAAACACACAGTTTGGTCATTCCTCTGAGGTGTCCCTCTCAGCGGGTGTTCCTAGCAGGGCTGTGTTCAGCATCACAGGGAAGTGTCTCTCTCTCCCTCCCTTCCTCTCTCTTTCTTCCTCCCTTCCTCTCTCCTTCTCTCTTTCTCTCCTCTCTCTGTCTCTCTCTCTCTCTCTAGGGTGCTCTGCTATCATACATCCCCTGCTCTGCTTGGCTTTGTTCTGCCTGTTGTAAAACACACTGTGATCTGCTGCCTACTTTGATGACAGAGAAAGAGGAGAGGAGAGCGAGAGGAGAGACCGAGAGTAGAAAGAGAAGAGAGAGAGAGAGAGAGAGAGGGGAATGAGGAGAGGTTGTCCTGTCCATGCTGCTGAGGCATAAATGTGTGGCTCTAAGATAAAACGGGTAGCTAGGCCCAGAAGACATCCCTCAGCCTTCACCATCTGGGAAGTATTGTTGTTTTACTGTAGTTAAGGTTCCAAGGTTCCAAGGTTCCAAGGTATTAAAGAAAGACCTGCTTTTGAAATGCTCCCTTCTGAACAATAAACGGCATGCATGACCAGAATGTATGATAGTGTACCATCAGAGAGAGAGAGGGGATGAAATTAAGAGAGTTAGAGAGAGAGAGAGGGGAAGAAGCAAGAGAAAGAACCACATCGAAACAAGCTGAATTCAAACCATGGAGCAATGCCGCCCCCTACCTGTGCTATCTGGGCGCTCTTCTAAATACATAGTGCATCAATTTCATATATCCCTCACTCACAGTATAGCCTAATCAACCCCTAAACTGGCTCTAATTTCTAAGCAAGTGCTATGGATAAATGCTAGGGAAGATGAAAACCCACTGCTGATTGCTTCAGTTTCACACCTGTTACACCTACATCTAGTCTAGTTATTACCAACCCAAGATGGAGCTCTGCAGGGCCATTTATCTGTATTTGTATTGAAACCATGGGTGATCAGATATCATTGGCACGTCATGGATACATTTTGCAGTCGCAACTTTGCGATTGATTTAGCCAATTGTGGTGACGTCATCCCATATCTCCGTTTTTTTTGTTGCTGTGACGCTGTTCCTTTAAATATCTGGTGTCGCCATAGTTACACATTCAGGAAATGGTAAATTTATTGGCAGCATGCCCACTGCTAGGCCTACGACGACGTCTAGAACTGTTTTTACAGTAATTTCGCCGTCTGTAACCGAGGGGAAAACAGTGCACACACAACACAGTAAGCTAGGACATCGATATCTAGCAACCTTGCTGTTCTATTTTGACATCCGAGGGGAAGGAAAACGGTCCAACTGGTTGCTAGCTTGGTGGTTAGCTAGCTACCGCTAACTCTACAATCAGCGGTGAGTAGCTAACGTTAGCCAGCTTGCTAGCGTATATAGCAAACGTTAGCTGGCTTGTCAGCTTTCTTTACAGTCGCCTTTTTCCTCCCAACCTGTCCCACCCAATAATGATTTATTTGGTTGAGCTCAATTCAGTGATCATTGCAATCTGAGTGTTATATACCTGTCTTTTAGCTTTGCTGCAGCCACACAGACGGGGCTAGTTCGCTGTCCAAGGTGCTGAAGTTGATCATATTTGCGTTACAGCCATAAACCAAGGTTAGTGTTGTATGATTTTCATAAAGCCATCAAAATGTAAATATCAGTTGAGTTTGGTGATGTTTGAAAAAATGGTGTTAGATTTGATTAGGATCCACATTAGCCGACGCCAATGGCACAGCTAGTCTTACTAGGGTCTGACACAGCATAAAATACATTAAGACTGTACAATTTACATATATTTAGAAGATTAAGTTACACGTACCTGACAGTACATACACACAACAAGTAGGTCACATGGGGGGGGCGTTGTGCCGTGATATGTCATGTTATATTTGAAACCGGGTTTGCTGTTCACTTTGACTATATGAGAATTTAGTCTCCTCAAATTGTTCAACAGCCACATCATTCATTACCAGATTCAGCTGAGGTCTAGATATTAGGCAATGATTTGTACCAGAAACAATGCTCTTAGTTTTAGAGATGTTCAGGACCAGTTTTTTACTGGCCATCCATTCTAAAAACTGATTGCAACTCTTTATTTAGGGTTTCAGTGACTTCACTAGCTGTGATAGGGTTGAATCATTAACATAAATAGACAGGCTTGCTTTATTTTAATGCCAGTGGCAGGTCATTGGTAAAAATAGAAAGGAGTAGAGGGCCTAGAGAGCTGTCCTACGATACACCCCACTCTACATGTTTGACATTAGAGAAGCTTCCATTAAAGAAAACCCTCTCTCAGTTCTATTAGATAGATACTGTAGCTCTGAATCCACGATATGGCAGAGGTTGGAAGAGCCATAACACATTAGTTTTTTTCAACAAGAGATTATGGTCAATAATATCAAAGGCTGCACTGAAAACACTACAGCCCACACAATCTTCTTATTATCAATTTCTTTCAACCAATCATCAGTCATTTGTGTCAGTGCAGTACATGTTGAGTGCCCTTCTCTATAATTGTGCTGAAAGTGTGTTGTTAATTTGTTTACAGAGAAATAGCATTGTATTTGGTCAAACACCATTTTTTCCCCCAACAGTTTGCTTGGAGCTGGCAGCAAGCTGATAGGTCAGCTGTTAGAACCAGTAAAGGCCACATTTACCACTCCTTGGTAGTGGAATGACTTTGGCTTCCCTCCAGGCCTGAGGACAAAGACTTTCCTCTAGGCTCAGATTAAAGATATGACAGATAGGAGTGGCTATAGAGTCAGCTACCCTTCTCAGTAGCTTTCCATCTAAGTTGTCAATGCCAGGAGGTTTGTCTTTATTGATCAATAACAATCATTTTTCCACCTCTCCCACACTAACTTTACAAAATTCAAACATAAAATATGAATTATTATTTTGCTATGCATGAATATGACGGCTCACTGTTCGTTGTTGGCATTTCCTGCCTACGTTAGCCCACTTTGCCAGTGAAGTAATCATTCAAATAAGTGGCAACATCAACTGGTTTTGTGTTGAATAAGGCAACTGATTTGATGAAGGATGGAAATGGAGTTGAATTTGTCTTTCTGCCCAATAATTTCAGTCAAAGTACTCAAGTGTTTTTCCCATCATTCTTTATATCATTGATCTTGGCTTCTTAATACATGTTTGTTTGTTCTTTTTGTTCAGTTTAGTCTCATCATTTCTCAATTTGCAGTAAGTCAGCCAGTCAGATGTGCAGCCAGACTTATTAGCCACTTCCTGTTGCCCCCATCTCTTTCAACCGTTTTTCAATTCCTCATCAATCCATGGAGCCTTAATAGTTCTAACAGTCAGTTTCTTAACAGGTGTATGTTTGTTAATAAGTGGAAGTAGCAGTTCAATAAATGAATAATGTGCAGTGTCTGGATGCTCCTCATTGATCACATCAGACCAACAATCATTTTTAACATCATCCTTATAAGAGTCTCTTATAGTCACTTCAAGATCTCTTATACTCTATTTTAGGCCCAGCTTCGGAAAACTTTGGCTTTCCTGGATATAGCCACTATATTGTGATCACTGCATCCAATGGGTTCAGCTTAAGAACAAGGCTGTAAAAATGTGATCATTACATGTAGATGATCTTGTTCCTGTAGTGTTTGTAAACACCCTGGTAGGTTGATTAATAACCTGAACCAGATTACAGACACTGGTTACAGTGAGAAGCTTCCTCTTGAGCAGACAGCTTGATGAAAACCAGTCAATATTCAGGTCCCCCAAGAAAGTAGACCTCTCTGTTTACATCACATACACTATCAAGCTTTTCACACATTATTTAGATACTGACTGTTAACACTTGGTGGCCTATAGCAACACACCAAAAGAAAAGGCTTTAGATGAGGCCTGTGAACCTGCAGCCACAACACTTCAATAACACTTGACATAAGAGCTTCTCTGCATTACAGAGAAATGGCTCTGAATGTATGTATATATATATATATATATATATATATATATATATATACATACACAGCAACACCTCCCCATAAATATTTCTGTCTCTTCTATTGTAGTTATATCCTTCTATTGCTACTGCTGTATTATCTAAGTGAGTCTCAGAAATGGTTAATATATTATCTGAGATTTCATGAAGCCTTTTTCAAAAGTGACATACACAGAGTGGACAAAACATTAGGAACACCTGCTCTTTCCATGACGCAGACTGACCAGGTGAATCCAGGTGAAAGATATGATCCCTTATTGATGTCAAATCCACTTCAATCAGTGTAGATGAAGGGGAGGAGACAGGTTAAAGAAGGATATTTAACTCAATATTAGGAATGTGTTATTAGTGTTTTATAAACGTATTATTATTACTATTTAACCCATTCCTGGGTAGTATATCAAAGTTAGACATTATATGGAAAAGTACAAAGAAAGAAAGTGTGTGTGTGTGTGTGTGTGTGTGTGTGTGTGTGTGTGTGTGTGTGTGTGTGTCCTCCTGTGTGTGTGTATACAAGAACTCCTCAGTAACAGTAACAGTGACTACTACCACATAAGATAAGGGAAACAAAGTGTGTGTGTGTGTGTGTGCGCTGGGGAATTGAAGCTACGAACCCATATGCCCTCTCATCCCCTCAAGGCTTTTGGGAGGGTGGGCAATGAGCCTGTCATAGCAGATGTAAGCATGATTCTCCTGCTCAATCATCACATGATATGTCCTGATTTATCTGGAATTCAATTATTATTATTATTATTTTTTTTTTTTTTTACATTTATCCAAATAGAAACAGATCTGGTTCTTCCTTAGAATCATCTTAGAACTTCAGTTCTTCCTTAGAACTTTCGTAGGAGCATCGTTAAATCTCATAAATTGTTTCCCAAATCCATCGTTATTAACGTTGCACTTGACAACGGTGGTAATCTAGCGCCACCCTCAGACCACCTCCAGAACAGTTAACTTGACAGGGGTGGTAATCTAGCGCCACCCTCAGACCACCTCCAGAACAGTTAACTTGCGTCGTCAGATGCGTCGTCAGATGCTTTTAAACCACAGGAGATCTCCGTTAAATATAAAATCACTTGGGTTTTATCCATCTCTCTGTGACCGCCAAATAACTTCAGAACAAAGTTGACTACAAATAAAAAGTTGTCTTTGCGGTTGATACAAACATGCAACGTAAAAAAAAAATATATGCTTCAAATGAGATGACTGCATTAAAATAGTAAGCTGAAGCCTAGGCTATAGGCCTATTTCAAACATATTTAAATAGCCTACATTTCATGTTCAACCTACTCAGTTATATTTTGCTACTTGTAGGCTACTGTCTGTAATTTGTCTCTATATATGACATGATGTGTAGCCTAACATGTGTACAATGATTTGCCAAATCTGTGATTTTGTGGATTTTTATAGGGAAAAGCATTTAGAATAAGACCCCTCAATATTTGCAGCCGTAGGTGGTAAATACAATAATCCAACAGTATTGGGACAGTGACACAACAGTATTGGGACAATGACACAACAGTATTGGGACAATGACACAACAGTATTGGGACAATGACACAACAGTATTGGGACAGTGACACAACAGTATTGGGACAGTGACACAACAGTATTGGGACAATGACACAACAATATTGGGACAGTGACACAACAGTATTGGGACAGTGACACAACAGTATTGGGACAGTGACACAACAGTATTGGGACAGAGTCTCAACAGTTTCGGGACAATGACACATTTTGTGTTGTTTTGTTTCTGTAGTCCAGCATTTTGAATTTGAAATGGTACTATGAGGTTAACGTGCAGACTGTCAGCTTTTAATTTGAGGGTATTTCCATCCATGTCGGGCGAAATGTTTAGAAATTACAACACTCTTTGTACATAGTCCCCCCCGTTTTTTGAGGACAAAAAAGTATTGGGAGAAATTCACTCATGCGGATTGAAGTAGTGAAAAGTATTTGGTCCCATATTTCTAGCATGCAATGGGTACATCAAGCTTGAGCAAACTTGTTGGATGCATTTGCTGTTTGTTGTGGTTGTGTTTCAGATTAGTTTGTGCACAATAGTAATGAATGGTGAATTATTTATTGTATCGTTTTGGAGTCACTGTTACTGTAAATAAGAATAGAATATGTTTCTAAAAACTTCTACATTAATGTGGATGCTACCATGATTACAGATCATCCCTAAACATTGTGAACGATGATGAGTGAGAAAGTTACAGACACACAAATATCATACCCCCCAAAAATGCTAACCTCCCGTGTCCCAAACAAAATCCTGGGGTGTAGGAACCACTAGGAACCAAACGGAGCCAAACATGGAGGGACCTACGTACCTTGAATTCATCCAATAGATACTCTCACTTTCGTTGCAAAACATTTTCATTACAGTGTTCGACTAATGAATACACCCATGATTTCCCTGTTTTTATAGCTTGTCCTCCTCATCACATCCCAGATTTATATTGTAGCAAATTCAGGGAGGCCAGGTCCAGTGACAGTCGACCACCTTAGCCGTTACGCCAAGAGATCCACACGTGTTGGATTAAGGTCTCTGCAGTATGTTGCTTGATTCTGCTGCTGACTCCTTTCTCAACAGGAGTATTAAGATGAGTGTCAACACTGTTCCCTGTACTGATCACATCCCTAATCTTTCAACAGGAGTAGCTAATAATATGAGCGTAAACACCGTGCCCTGTACCGTGAAGCCTACTGTCACCTTGCAGATTGGAGATGCTGAGACTGATTCATCTCGTCCCGGTGTCTATGTCATAGACGTTACACTTCCTATAGGACAGACTGTCAACGTGAGTCAATAAAACCTGACAGTCATTTGACTATTTAAAAAAAAAAAAAATTATACACTGTGTTTTCCTCCACACACTTGGTCAAATGACAGGTAGGCTATGTGAAGTAGGCTATTTTTCTTTCAAACTGAGTCACTTCCAAATCTTCTCTGAAGCTCAAAGTGGCTTCCTTCGAGGCCGGGCTTTTCTACAACTTTCAAGCTAGACATCATTGCAACTCAACCATTGTCCACATGCTGTAACATAGTAACATACAGGACCAGTACAGAGTTTGGACACACCTACTTATTCCAGGGTTTTTCCATATTTTTACTTTTTTCTACATAAAACTATGACATGAAAACTATGAAATAACACATAGGGAATCATGTAGTAGCCAAAAAAAAGTGTGAAACAAATCTAAATATATTTTATATCTGAGATTCTTCAAAGTAGCCACCCTTTGCCTTGATTACAACTTTGCACACTCTTTGCATTCTCTCAACCAGCTTTATGAGGTAGTCACCTGGAATGCATTTCAATTAACAGGAGTGCCTTGTTAAAAGTACATTTGTGGAATTTATTTCCTTAAAATGTTTGAGCCAATCAGTTGTGTTGTGTCAAGATAGGGCTATCATCTGTATACCACCCCTATTTGGTAAAATACCAAGTCCATATTATGGCAAGAACAGCTCCAAATAAGCAAAGAGAAACAACATCCCATCATTACTTTAATACAATAATAATGGTCAGTCAATCTAGAGAATTTCAAGAACTTTGAAAGTTTCTTCAAGTGCAGTCGCAAAAACCATCAAGCGCTATGATGAAACTGGCTCTCATGAGGACCGCCACAGGAAAGGAAGACCCAGATTTACCTCTGCTGCAGAGGATAAGTTCATTAGAGTTACCAGCCTCAGAAAAATTTGCCCAAATAAATGCTTCACAGAGTTCGGGTAACGCATCTCAACATCAACTGTTCAGAGGAGACTGTGTGAATCAGGCCTACATGGTTGAATTGCTGAAAAGAAACCACTACTAAAGGACCCCAATAATAAGAAGAGACTTGCTTGGGCCAAGAAACACGAGCAATGGACATTAGACTGGTGGAGATCTGTTCTTTGGTCTGATGAGTCCAAATTTGACATGTATTGAAAATTCAAGGCACACTTAACCAGCGTGGCTAACACAGCATTCTGCAGCGATACGCCATCCCATCTGGTTTGGGCTTAGTGGGACTATCATTTGTTTTTCAACAGGACAATGACCCAACACACCTCCAGGCTGTGTAAGGGCTATTTGACCAAGAAGGAGAGTGATGGAGTGCTGCATCAGATGACCTGGCCTCCACAATCATCCGACCTCAACCCAATTGACATGTTTTGGGATAAGTATGACCGCAGAGTGAAGGAAAAGCAGCCAACAAGTGCTCAGCATATGTGGGAACTCCTCCAAGACTGTTGGAAAATCATTCCAGGTGAACCTGGTTGAGAGAATACCAAGAGTGTGCAAAGCTGTCATCAAGGCAAAGGGTGACTGATTCCATATGTGTTATTTCATAGTTGTGATGTCTTCAATATTATTCTACAATGTAGAAAATAGTAAAACATTAAGAAAAACCTTGGAATGAGTAGGTGTGTCAAACGTTTTTTTTTTCTGGTACTGCATATATAATCTGTGTCTTATTCACTCCTAGATCCAGGAGATCTCCTTTAAGAACTACTACACAGCATACGTGTCTGTGCGTCTACTGAGGAGAGATGGGGAGGGGGCTGCTAAATGGGCCACATGTCTGAGGAACCACTGTCTGATGCCCAGCCCACATACTGAAGAGGGTTCACAAGACTACTGCTCTGTCTACCGTCAACAGGTTAGGAGAGAGAGAGATGGGGTGAGGGAGGGAGAGAGAGGGTGATAGGGGGTGAGGGAGGGAGGGAGAGAGAGGGTGGGAGGGAGAGAGAGGGGGAGGGAGGGAGAGAGAGGGTGAGGACGGAGAGAGAGGGTGAGGACCGAGAGAGAGGGTGATAGGGGGTGGGAGGGTAGTTTAATTATAAAAGTTGGTAAAGGTCATATAATATGGAAAGAGGAAGGGTGAAGAACTATAGCAGAACAGGTCAAGACAATAGGAGGTTCTGATTCTGATGAAGACTTTATTTGTACTGTACATCAGGCTAAAATATTCATCACCAAATGCTCCTGAGCCATTTCATATGGAATCTTAAGAAACCTTGATGTGATGTGAGTAACACAAAGCCAATGCATTCACATTCTGTAAATGTATCTTGCTTTTTAAAATAAAGCATCACAGCTCAGGTTTGCTTAGTTTTTGGTAAGCTGATCTTGGAGGTAAACCAAATTTATAGTTTGGCTTAATTCAAGTAGCAATGAAGCTCATTTACTTAATTTGTGGAAGTCGTATTTCCTGATTGGTTCAGTATGTGTGTAATGGTTGTTAGATGCTGATTGAACCAGACAATGTGACTTCAGTGAGACTGATCCTACGACAGCCGTCATCAGCCTGGCTGAATTTCAGCGTGGAGGACATCAAAATACACCCCTGTTTAAACGAGGTAAGTCACTTAAAAATGTATAGAGCGGTTGTACTGTATGATCAAATAGAAAGAAACCACAGTCAGTGTGCCTCTGATCACCAGGCCTGCAGTATAACTGGATAAGGTTGGGTGTGTTTACCTGAGTAGTGGAGTTGAGAAACACTGCCAATTAAGATATTTCCACGATTTTAAAGTGCATTCATTCACTCTTCTTCCAGGATTCAGAGTGGGACATTCCTGATTGGTTGTCAGACCTCACACAGGTGGACCAACTGTGTGATTTACAGGTAAGGCTCTTATCAACCAGTTGGTTCTCTTCAGTAGAACTATCAGCCCTTATAGACTGTATTCCAGTGTTCAGTATTATTTCCCCCTTAGGGATCCCTCGTAGTCCAGTATCATTTGCCCCTTAGGTATCCCTCGTAGTCCAGTATCATTTCCCCCTTAGGGATCCCTCGTAGTCCAGTATCATTTCCCCCTTAGGGATCCCTCGTAGTCCAGTATAATTTCCCCCTTAGGGATCCCTCGTAGTCCAGTATCATTTCCCCCTTAGGGATCCCTCGTAGTCCAGTATCATTTGCCCCTTAGGTATCCCTCGTAGTCCAGTATCATTTCCCCCTTAGGGATCCCTCGTAGTCCAGTATCATTTCCCCCTTAGGGATCCCTCGTAGTCCAGTATCATTTGCCCCTTAGGGATCCCTCGTAGTCCAGTATCATTTCCCCCTTAGGGATCCCTCGTAGTCCAGTATCATTTCCCCCTTAGGGATCCCTCGTAGTCCAGTATCATTTCCCCCTTAGGGATCCCTCGTAGTCCAGTATCATTTCCCCCTTAGGGATCCCTCGTAGTCCAGTATCATTTCCCCCTTAGGGATCCCTCCAGGTCATCTATAAGTCTTTGCTAGGTAAAGCCCCACCTTATCTCAGCTCACTGGTCACCATAGCAGCACCCACCTGTAGCACGCGCTCCAGCAGGTAGATTTCACTGGTCACCCCAAAGTCAATTCCTCCTTTGGCCACCTTTCCTTCCAGTTCTCTGCTGCCTGGATGACTGGAGCGAATTGCAAAAATCACTGAAGCCGGAGACGTATATCTCACTAACTTTAAGCGTTAGCTTTCAGAGCATCTCATAGATCACTGCACCTGTACATAGCCCATCTGTAAATAGCCCATCCAACTACCTCATCCCCACACTGTTATTTTTTTTGCTCCTTTGCACCCCAGCATCTCCACTTGCACATGAATCTTCTGCACATCTGTCACTCCAGTGTTTAATTGCTAATTTGTAATTATTTTGCCACTATGGCCTATTTATTGCCTTACCTCCCTAATATTACTACATTTGCGCATACTGTATATATACTTTTCTATTGTGTTAATGACTGCACATTCGTTTATGTGTAACTCTGTGTTGTTGTTTTTGTTGCACTGCTTTGCTTTATCTTGGCCAGGTCGCAGTTGTAAATGAGAACTTGTTCTCAACTGGCCTACCTGTTTAAAGAAAGGTGAAATCAATAAATTGCGTCTCAGTGTAGGCAGCAGCCTCCTCTGAGTTAGTGATTGCCATAGTCTCTGCTCCTGGAGCTTCTCTTGGAGTCAACGGGCTGAGAATATCAAGTCTGAAGTTCCTCTGCCGGGTTGAAATCCACTGTTCTTTGGGATAGGAGTCTGTTTATCCTGCGGTGGCAAGAAGGGGAACGCGCTGTAGTTGCCACAGTCCAACCTGTCCCCTTTCTTGAAGATGGTGACGATGATGTCATCTTTCAGTTCACTGGGAAGATCTTCATGACTTCATCATTCCAAATCCTGACCATAAGGGAGTGCAGGGGCTCTATTAGGCATTGTCCTCCACACACAAAAACTGTCTTCTTCTGGGAGAAGTTCTCTGTCTTACTGGTCAAAGACCTTTTATAAAACACATAAAAGAGAATATGGAAACACAGTATTTATTATGTTGTTGTGACTCTAGGGTCATCCAGATCCTCAGACGAACACGGATAGCCATCTTCCTGGTCAATTACCTTTAGAAAAACACTAACCCTTTATACAACATGGCTACATAAAAGAGAAGATAATATCCGTTACAAATATTTTTATTTTGTTGTATCTCTAGGGTCTTCCAGATCCTCAGACGAACACGGATAGCCATCTTCCTGGTCAATTACCTTTAGAAAAACACTAACCCCTTTATACAACATGGCTACATAAAAGTTACAATATTTTTGTTTTGTTGTATCTCTAGGGTCTTCCAGATCCTCAGACGGTATCTTGCAGTATTCAGCAGATGTGGGCGTTAACAGAGGTCATGCAGACCAACCAGACCACTGCTTCCATAGGCCGCTTCGATGTAAGACGTGTTCCTATTGTTTATTTACACATGGAGTCAAACGTACACATCACTTTTCCTGAGGTTGTGGGAGAGAAAGATCTAGAAAGTAAAGAAGGACCTGTAATGCTTCACCACTTTTTTTTTATTGGTTAAACAATGTTTCAATCCAAACATCTCTGCGTTAGTATCCTGGACCCAAGTCTTTGTCCGTTGGTATGGATTCCATTTTGTTTTCAGCTCGTTTACGGTCGACTCCTTTAATTTTCATTCTTCTTCTGTGTTTCTGGGCAGGTTGATGGCTGCTACGATATCAACTTGTTGTCCTTCACTTAACAAGAAATTGACTGGAGGTTAATTTTACATGGTGTTGATAAAATGTGAAGATCACCATTGTTATCTCTCCCAAAGTGTATTTGATTCATTTTCCGACGATGTTATATTTAAGTTTTCTGAAAAGTATGTTTATTTATTTGTGAAACACTGTCAACTTTTTTTTTTTTTTTTTTTTTTACCACCTAGGCCACCTTTGCCACTCATGATTGTAACTTTGTTTATTATATAAGTCCAATAGAAGTGAGATGCATGGTGGCCTTCAGCCAGATGAGGACAGTAGTGCTTCTTGAATGAGACCAAGGAGCCACTGTTAACTAACTATCTGAGATGTGGATATATCATACTGGCTGGGGTTCTGCAGTTCTCTTTTTTTTAAATATATTTTTAATTTTTTTAAGTGACCTTTTTATTTAACTAGGCAAGTCAGTTATTCTTATTTACAATGACGGCCAAACCCTAACCGGGATGACACTGGGACTCCCGATCACGGCCGGTTGTGATACAGCCAGGAATCTAACCAGGGTCTGTAGTGACGCCTCTAGCACTGAGATACAGTCCCTTAGACCACTGCGCCACTCTGGAGGATAGGATATAGCATGCTGGCTGGGGTTCTGTCTACAATTCTCTTATTGTAAGTTATTCATGAATAATTATGCATGTCCAATTTCCCTTCAATGGAAACAATTTACATCAACGTTTGTACTGATGAAAGAAGTGAAGGAATCGTTATGCTATGTATTAGTGGCTTTATAAGATGACATCATACATGCTCATATAGCAAGTCATTCATTCAACACATAGGCTCTGTTATTATATCCCAATAATATTCCTGGATCCTGCAAGCAACCAACTGTTAGAGCGTTAGGTCGGTCTTTTACGGAACTAATTAAATAAATGTCAATTCCAAAAAGCAAAGTTCAAAAGATTCTCTTGTTTTGCTCCAATCGGAATCGCCCCCCAGGGGGTAAGAGAGAGATTGACTCAGAGGGGATTTACACCAGAAATGGCCACCTATCCTCGACATAGTGCACTACTTTTGATCTGAGCCTTATGGGTTCTGGTCCAATGAAGTGCACTATGTAGGGTAATATAGTGCCATTTGGGACACATACGTAGACTGATGTAGGGCTTGACTTTTCTCTCTAATAGACTGCAGTACGAATCTCTCTCCCAACTCCTGGTAATATATCAAGTAGAAAGCTCTATCCTCCCCTCTGTTTTTGTGTTTTTTCGACTGATGACCTTTAGAGTAAGTAGAAATCTCTTGAAGACACCCCATACAGTGCACCTCTTTCAACCAGGGCCTTTATCTTTCCAGGGTGTTTCAGTGGCAGTATCTGTGACATTTTGGAGGTTCTAATATTGGAGGTCTGTGTTCTGCAGTCTCTCTGTCCTGGATATAAAATATTGGAGGTCCCTGTTCTGCAGTCTGTCTGTCCTGGATGTACAGATTCCTTTCGAAGATACGCTACCTTACCAAAAAATATGTGGACACTATGCTCGTCGAACATCTCATTCCAAAATCATGGGCATTAATATGGAGTTGGTCCATCCTTTGCTGCTACAACAGCCTCCACTATTCTGGTAAGGCTTTCCACTAGGTGTTGGAACATTGCTGCGGGGACTTGCTTCCATTCAGCCACGAGTATTAGTGTCGGGCGATTAGGCATGGCTCGCAGTCGGTGTTCCAATTTATCCCAAAGTTGTTTTATGGGGTTGAGGTCAGAACTCTGCGCATGCCAGTCAAGTTATTCCACACAAACTCGACAAAAAATGTCTGTATGGACCTTGCTGTCATGCTGAAACAGAAAATCTGAATCTGCAAATAAAATCATAAAAATACTACAATGTGATTTTCTGGATTTTTTCCCCTAATTTTGTCTGTCATAGTTGAAGTGTACCTATGATGAAAATTACAGGCCTCTCTCATCTTTTTAAGTGGGAGAACTTGCACAATTGGTGGCTGACTAAATACTTTTTTGTCCCACTGTATATAATAATCTGTCGTTCTGCCCCTGAACAAGGCAGTTTAACCCACTGTTTCCCGTTAGGCCGTCATTGTAAATAACAATTAGTTCTTGTCTGACTCGCCTAGTTAAATAATACTTGTGCTTTTTGGATAGCATTAAAATGTGATGAGCCTTTCTCCCTGTGGATTAAGTGGCTGACACAGACAGGCTCCTCCTCTCCTCACGCTGTCACATAGAGTAATGAATCATCCAATCCGTGTCCCAAATGACACCGTGTTTCCCTTTGTAGTGCACTGCTTTTGACCATGTTCTATAGGTGCAATGCAGGTTACAGTCAAAGTAATATTTCATGCATTTTTTTTTTCTTCCAGTAGGTGAAACAAGAAAGGTTGAATGGATCTATATTACACTGAGAGAGGCTACAGTATTACACAGAGAGGCTAGGGTATTACACTGAGAGAGGCTACAGTATTACACAGAGAGAGGCTACAGTATTACACTGAGAGGCTACAGTATTACACAGAGAGAGGCTACAGTATTACACTGAGAGAGGCTACAGTATTACACAGAGAGAGGCTACAGTATTACACAGAGAGGCTACAGTATTACACTGAGAGAGGCTACAGTATTACATAGAGAGAGGCTACAGTATTACACAGAGAGAGGCTACAGTATTACACAGAGAGGCTACAGTATTACACTGAGAGAGGCTACAGTATTACACAGAGAGAGGCTACAGTATTACACAGAGTGAGGCTACAGTATTACACTGAGAGAGGCTACAGTATTACACTGAGAGAGACTACAGTATTACACTGAGAGGCTACAGTATTACACAGAGAGAGGCTACAGTATTACACAGAGAGAGGCTACAGTATTACACTGAGAGAGGCTACAGTATTACACTGAGAGAGGCTACAGTATTACACTGAGAGAGACTACAGTATTACACAGAGAGAGACTACAGTATTACACAGAGAGGCTACAGTATTACACTGAGAGAGGCTACAGTATTACACTGAGAGAGGCTATGGTATTACACTGAGAGAGGCTACAGTATTACACTGAGAGAGGCTACAGTATTACACAGGCAGTATTACACAGAGAGGCTACAGCATTACACAGAGAGAGGCTACAGTATTACACTGAGAGAGGCTACAGTATTACACTGAGAGAGGCTACAGCATTACACAGAGAGAGGCTACGGTATTACACAGAGAGAGGCTACAGTATTACACAGAGAGAGGCTACGGTATTACACAGAGGCTACAGTATTACACTGAGAGAGGCTACAGTATTACACTGAGAGAGGCTACAGTATTACACAGAGAGAGGCTACAGCATTACACAGAGAGAGGCTACAGCATTACACAGAGAGAGGCTACGGTATTACACTGAGAGAGGCTACGGTATTACACTGAGAGAGGCTACAGTATTACACTGAGAGGCTACAGTATTACACTGAGAGGCTACAGTATTACACTGAGAGAGGCTACAGTATTACACTGAGAGAGGCTACAGTATTACACAGAGAGAGGCTACAGTATTACACTGAGAGAGGCTACGGTATTACACAGAGGCTACAGTATTACACAGAGAGAGGCTACGGTATTACACTGAGAGAGGCTACAGTATTACACAGAGAGAGGCTACAGTATTACACTGAGAGAGGCTACAGTATTACACTGAGAGGCTACAGTATTACACAGAGAGAGGCTACAGTATTACACTGAGAGGCTACGGTATTACACTGAGAGAGGCTACAGTATTACACTGAGAGAGGCTACAGTATTACACTGAGAGAGGCTACAGTATTACACAGAGAGAGGCTACGGTATTACACTGAGAGAGGCTACAGTATTACACTGAGAGAGGCTACAGTATTACACAGAGAGGCTACAGTATTACACAGAGAGAGGCTACAGTATTACACTGAGAGAGACTACAGTATTACACTGAGAGAGGCTACAGTATTACACTGAGAGAGGCTACAGTATTACACTGAGAGAGGCTACAGTATTACACAGAGAGGCTACAGTATTACACTGAGAGAGGCTACAGTATTACACTGAGAGAGGCTACAGTATTACACTGAGAGAGGCTACAGTATTACACTGAGAGAGGCTACAGTATTACACAGAGAGAGGCTACGGTATTACACAGAGAGAGGCTACGGTATTACACTGAGAGAGGCTACAGTATTACACAGAGAGAGGCTACGGTATTACACAGAGAGAGGCTACAGTATTACACTGAGAGAGGCTACAGTATTACACAGAGAGAGGCTACGGTATTACACAGAGAGAGGCTACGGTATTACACAGAGAGAGGCTACAGTATTACACTGAGAGAGGCTACAGTATTACACAGAGAGAGGCTACAGTATTACACAGAGAGAGGCTACGGTATTACACTGAGAGAGGCTACAGTATTACACAGAGAGAGGCTACAGCATTACACAGAGAGAGGCTACGGTATTACACAGAGAGAGGCTACAGTATTACACAGAGAGAGGCTACAGTATTACACAGAGAGGCTACAGTATTACACAGAGAGAGGCTACGGTATTACACAGAGAGAGGCTACAGTATTACACTGAGAGAGGCTACGGTATTACACAGAGAGAGGCTACGGTATTACACAGAGAGAGGCTACAGTATTACACTGAGAGAGGCTACAGTATTACACAGAGAGAGGCTACAGTATTACACAGAGAGAGGCTACAGTATTACACAGAGAGAGGCTACAGTATTACACAGAGAGAGGCTACAGTATTACACAGAGAGAGGCTACAGTATTACACAGAGAGAGGCTACAGTATTACACAGAGAGAGGCTACAGTATTACACTGAGAGAGGCTACAGTATTACACTGAGAGAGGCTACGGTATTACACAGAGAGAGGCTACAGTATTACACAGAGAGAGGCTACAGTATTACACTGAGAGAGGCTACAGTATTACACAGAGAGAGGCTACAGTATTACACAGAGAGAGGCTACAGTATTACACAGAGAGAGGCTACAGTATTACACAGAGAGAGGCTACAGTATTACACTGAGAGAGGCTACAGTATTACACAGAGAGAGGCTACGGTATTACAGGGGAGAGGCATCTAAGCAAAATAAACTAAGGCTTTAAAGAACCAGAGCATTTTAAGGTTTAACAGAACAGGAGTTGATTTATGAAAGGTGAGGTCACTCCTTTGTTAATGTTGAAAATTACAAATTGTTCATCATATAAAGTTAGTTCGTAGATCACAGAGCAACTTTGCATTTCATTCTCTCTGTGACAAACTACACACCCGGTGAGCACAGGAAGTTGAAAATAGGTATTTTCAACATATTTTGCTCATAGGGCAGGACTTAGTTGGCTTGATATTATAAACTGGGTGGTTCGAGCCCTGAATGCTGATGGTCGTGGTATATCAGACTGTATACCACAGGTATGACAAAACATTTATTTTTACTGCTCAAATTACATTGGTAACCAGTTTATAATAACAATAAGGCACTTCAGGGGGTTTGTAGTGTACATGTGTGTGTATGTATATATGTATGTATAATATATATATATATATATCATATACATACAGTGCTGTGAAAAAGTATATGCCCCCTTCTTGATTTCTTATTTTTTTGCACATTTGTCAAACTTAAATGTTTCAGATCATCAAACATTTTAATTTTAATATTACTCAAAGATAACTCAAGTAAACACAAAATACAGTTAAATGATCATTTTATTTATTAAGGGAAAAAAGCTATCCGGACCTTCATGGCCCTACGTGACAAAGTAATTGCCCCCCCCCTTGTTAAATGATGAATTTACTGTGGTTACTCACATCTTTTGGAAAGCGGAGTTCAATTTCACTAGACACAGGCCTGATTACTGCCAGACCTGTTGTATCATGAAATCACTTAAGTAGAACCTATCTGACAAAGTGAAGTAGGCCAAAAGATCTCAAAAAGCAAGACATCATGCCGCGATCCAAAGAAATTCAGGAACAGATGAGAAATAAAGTCATTGACATCTATCAGTCTGGAAAGGGTTAAAAAGCCATTTCTAAAGCTTTGAGACTCCAGCGAACCACGGTGAGAGACATTATCCACAAATGGAGAACATTTGGAACAGTGGTGAACCTTCCCAGGTGTGGCCGGCCTCCCAACATTACCCCAAGAGCACAGCGACGACTCATCAAAGAAGTCACAAAAGAACCCACAACAACATCTAAAGAACTGCAGGCCTCACTGGCCTCAGTTAAGGTCAGTGTTCATGACTCAACCATAAGAAAGAGACTGGGCAAAAATGGCATCCATGACAGAGTTCCAAGGTGAAAACCACTGCTGACCAAAAATAACATAAAGGCTCGTCTCACTTTTGGCAAAAAACATCTTGATGATCTCCAAGACTTCTGGGAAAATATTCTGTGGACTGATGAGACAAAAGTTTGACTTTTTGGAAGGTGTGCGTCCCGTTACATCTGGCGTTAAAGTAACACAGCATTCCAGAAAAAGAACATCGTACCAACAGTCAAATATGGTGGTGGTGTGATGGTCTTCAGGACCTGGACAACTTGCTGTGATTGATGGAACCATGAATTCTGCTCTCTACCAAAAAATCCTGAAGGAGGATGTCCGGCCATCCGTTTGTGACCTCAAGCTGAAGTGCACTTGGGATCTGCAGCAGGACAATGATCCAAAACACACCAGCAAGTTTACCTCTGAATGGCTTAAAAAAACCAAAATGAAGGTTTTGGAGTGGCCTAGTCAAAATCCGGACTTGAATCCGATTGAGATGCTGTGGCGTGACCTTAAGGCGGTTCATGCTCGAAAACCCTCCAATGTGGCCGAATTAAAACAATTCTGCAAAGAAGAGTGGGCCAAAATTCCTCCGCAGCGATCGACGTGAAAGACTCAGTTATCACAAACGCTTGATGGCAGTTGTTGCTGCTGAGGCTGGCACAACCAGTTATTAGGTCTAGGGGGCAATTACTTTTTCACATAGGGCCATGAAGGTTCTGCTAGCTTTTTTCCCTAAATAAATCAAATCATCACTTAACCCAAGTAAACACAAAATGCAGTTATCTTTGTGTAATATTTACATTGGTTTGATCTGAGACAGTTCGATATGACAAATGTGCAAATAAATAAATCATAAAGGGGGCAAATACTTTTTCACAGCACTGTGTGTGTATATATATATATATATATATATATATGTATTTATTTTTGTAACCTTTTATTTAACTAGGCAAGTCATTTAACAACACATTCTTATTTACAATGACAGCCTACCACAGCTAAATGCTGTATCCAGTCACTCCACGTTTTGTCGTGCCTAAGAACAGCCCTTAGCTGTGGTATATTGGCTGTATACCACACCTCCTTGTGCCTTTATTGCTTAAAGTAACAAATGCGAACGAAAAATATGAACAATGAAATAATTTCTCCTTTCAGGAAATCCTGAAACGTTATATTCATAAGAGTGTTGACTATTATAGATTCTCTGGGGCTATCCGTATACGACTAAATATGAAATATCCAGGACAGAATGACATCTTGAGTAGCTTCTTCTGACTCACTGATTGGTATTGTTGAACAACATAAACAGCATTCAGTCAGATATCAGCTGCAGAAATACATTATTTCTGTTTGTCTTGTACCATCTGCTGATATTGAATTATAATGGTCGACATGCATTTTGATGACATTGAAATACATCAATAATAATTTATTCTTTATCCATGTCTTGGGTCATTCAGACAGCTGATTGAGGACCTTATTACTGATGAATGTGATGTTCTGGTGCCTCTTGGGTAATTCAGACAGCTGATTGAGGACCTTATTACTGATGAATGTGATGTTCTGGTGCCTCTTGGGTAATTCAGACAGCTGATTGAGGACCTTATTATTGATGAATGTGATGTTCTGGTGCCTCTTGGGTAATTCAGACAGCTGATTGAGGACCTTATTACTGATGAATGTGATGTTCTGGTGCCTCTTGGGTAATTCAGACAGCTGGTTGAGGACCTTATTACTGATGAATGTGATGTTCTCGTGCCTCTAGGGTCATTCAGACAGCGGATTGAGGACCTTATTACTGATGAATGTGATGTTCTGGTGCCTCTTGGGGTAATTCAGACAGCTGGTTGAGGACCTTATTACTGATGAATGTGATGTTCTCGTGCCTCTAGGGTCATTCAGACAGCGGATTGAGGACCTTATTACTGATGAATGTGATGTTCTGGTGCCTCTTGGGGTCATTCAGACAGCTGGTTGAGGACCTTATTACTGATGAATGTGATGTTCTGGTGCCTCTTGGGTAATTCAGACAGCGGATTGAGGACCTTATTACTGATGAATGTGATGTTCTGGTGCCTCTTGGGGTCATTCAGACAGCTGATTGAGGACCTTATTATTGATGAATGTGATGTTCTGGTGCCTCTTGGGTAATTCAGACAGCTGATTGAGGACCTTATTACTGATGAATGTGATGTTCTGGTGCCTCTTGGGTAATTCAGACAGCTGATTGAGGACCTTATTACTGATAAATGTGATGTTCTGATGCCGCTGGGGTAATTCAGACAGCTGGTTGAGGACCTTATTACTGATGAATGTGATGTTCTGGTGCCTCTAGGGGTAATTCAGACAGCTGATTGAGGACCTTATTACTGATAAATGTGATGTTCTGGTGCCTCTAGGGTCATTCAGACAGCTGATGAGGACCTTATTACTGATGAATGTGATGTTCTGGTGCCTCTAGGGGTAATTCAGACAGCTGATGAGGACCTTATTACTGATGAATGTGATGTTCTGGTGCCTCTTGGGTAATTCAGACAGCTGATGAGGACCTTATTACTGATAAATGTGATGTTCTGATGCCGCTGGGGTAATTCAGACAGCTGGTTGAGGACCTTATTACTGATGAATGTGATGTTCTGGTGCCTCTAGGGGTAATTCAGACAGCTGATTGAGGACCTTATTACTGATGAATGTGATGTTCTGATGCCTCTTGGGTCATTCAGACAGCTGATTGAGGACCTTATTACTGATGAATGTGATGTTCTGGTGCCTCTTGGGTAATTCAGACAGCTGATTGAGGACCTTATTACTGATGAATGTGATGTTCTGGTGCCTCTTGGGTCATTCAGACAGCTGATTGAGGACCTTATTACTGATGAATGTGATGTTCTGGTGCCTCTTGGGTAATTCAGACAGCTGATTGAGGACCTTATTACTGATGAATGTGATGTTCTGGTGCCTCTTGGGTAATTCAGACAGCTGATTGAGGACCTTATTACTGATGAATGTGATGTTCTGGTGCCTCTTGGGTCATTCAGACAGCTGATTGAGGACCTTATTACTGATGAATGTGATGTTCTGGTGCCTCTTGGGTAATTCAGACAGCTGATTGAGGACCTTATTACTGATGAATGTGATGTTCTGGTGCCTCTTGGGGTCATTCAGACAGCTGATTGAGGACCTTATTACTGATGAATGTGATGTTCTGGTGCCTCTTGGGTCATTCAGAATGCTGATTGAGGACCTTATTACTGATGAATGTGATGTTCTGGTGCCTCTTGGGTAATTCAGACAGCTGATTGAGGACCTTATTACTGATGAATGTGATGTTCTGGTGCCTCTTGGGTCATTCAGACAGCTGATTGAGGACCTTATTACTGATGAATGTGATGTTCTGGTGCCTCTTGGGTAATTCAGACAGCTGATTGAGGACCTTATTACTGATGAATGTGATGTTCTGGTGCCTCTTGGGGTCATTCAGACAGCTGATTGAGGACCTTATTACTGATGAATGTGATGTTCTGATGCCTCTTGGGTCATTCAGACAGCTGATTGAGGACCTTATTACTGATGAATGTGATGTTCTGGTGCCTCTTGGGTAATTCAGACAGCTGATTGAGGACCTTATTACTGATGAATGTGATGTTCTGGTGCCTCTTGGGTCATTCAGACAGCTGATTGAGGACCTTATTACTGATGAATGTGATGTTCTGGTGCCTCTTGGGGTCATTCAGACAGCGGATTGAGGACCTTATTACTGATGAATGTGATGTTCTGGTGCCTCTTGGGTCATTCAGACAGCTGATTGAGGACCTTATTACTGATGAATGTGATGTTCTGGTGCCTCTTGGGGTCATTCAGACAGCTGATTGAGGACCTTATTACTGATGAATGTGATGTTCTGGTGCCTCTTGGGTCATTCAGACAGCTGATTGAGGACCTTATTACTGATGAATGTGATGTTCTGGTGCCTCTTGGGTCATTCAGACAGCTGATTGAGGACCTTATTACTGATGAATGTGATGTTCTGGTGCCTCTTGGGTCATTCAGACAGCTGATTGAGGACCTTATTACTGATGAATGTGATGTTCTGGTGCCTCTTGGGGTCATTCAGACAGCGGATTGAGGACCTTATTACTGATGAATGTGATGTTCTGGTGCCTCTTGGGTCATTCAGACAGCTGATTGAGGACCTTATTACTGATGAATGTGATGTTCTGGTGCCTCTTGGGGTCATTCAGACAGCGGATTGAGGACCTTATTACTGATGAATGTGATGTTCTGGTGCCTCTTGGGTCATTCAGACAGCTGATTGAGGACCTTATTATTGATGAATGTGATGTTCTGGTGCCTCTTGGGTAATTCAGACAGCTGGTTGAGGACCTTATTACTGATGAATGTGATGTTCTGGTGCCTCTTGGGTAATTCAGACAGCTGGTTGAGGACCTTATTATTGATGAATGTGTTTGTTTTTTATGACCATGTTGTTCTTTCTGTTTGTGTTTTGTATTTATATCGATGTGTGTATTTTCTGCAATTTCTATAATTCAGGGATGATCTGGTCTCGGTGTGACTCCCTGATAAAATAAAGTTAACAATAAAAAATAGTAATACAAAATCCAGTTTTCTATCCAAGATGAAATTGATGGGGATGATTTGCATATCAACCACTTGTAGGGAATGACTCAAGTCAGCCATTTTACTTTACTGTGTGTGTGTGTGTGTGTGTGTGTGTGTGTTTGAGAGTGGACAGGTCTGATGATGAGCAGACTAACAGTCTCAACACCAGATAGTAGACACATCTCAAATGAGACGGAAAAAGTGGGAAAGTTTTGAGGAAATGGACGGTTGTCGAAACTGAAGAGATGAGAGGAAGGAGAAAGGGCTGATATTGTGCAGTACTGCTAGCAGGAGTTGGCTGGTGTCCATCTTTCAATTCCCACAACCGTTTAGCCACCCCTACACAGTGTGTAATCTTTGGGTCCTGTGTGTGTGTGTGTGTGTGTGTGTGTGTGTGTGTGTGTGACACGTGTGCGTACGTGTGCATTAAACACAGGTTCCCTGGACTGGAGTCAGGAGAGGAGCCTCTTAGTAAACAGACTACAGGAAAACTCTTGATAGATTCTCTACTGGTGGGGGTGACAATAACACAACATTCTACTAGTGGGGGTGACACTAACACAACATTCTACTGGTGGGGTGACAATAACACAACATTCTACTGGTGGGGTGACAATAACACAACATTCTACTGGTGGGGTGACAATAACACAACATTCTACTGGTGGGGTGACACTAACACAACATTCTACTGGTGGGGTGACACTAACACAACATTCTACTGGTGTGGTGATAATAACACATCATTCTACTGGTGGGGTGACACTAACACAACATTCTACTGGTGGGGTGACACTAACACAACATTCTACTGGTGGGGTGACAATAACACAACATTCTACTGGTGGGGTGACAATAACACAACATTCTACTGGTGGGGTGACAATAACACATCATTCTACTGGTGGGGTGACAATAACACAACATTCTACTGGTGGGGTGACACTAACACAACATTCTACTGGTGGGGTGACAATAACACAACATTCTACTGGTGGGGTGACAATAACACAACATTCTACTGGTGGGGTGACAATAACACAACATTCTACTGGTGGGGTGACAATAACACAACATTCTACTGGTGGGGTGACAATAACACAACATTCTACTGGTGGGGTGACACTAACACAACATTCTACTGGTGGGGTGACAATAACACAACATTCTACTGGTGGGGTGACAATAACACAACATTCTACTGGTGTGGTGACAATAACACATCATTCTACTGGTGTGGTGACACTAACACAACATTCTACTGGTGGGGTGACACTAACACAACATTCTACTGGTGGGGTGACAATAACACAACATTCTACTGGTGGGGTGAAATAACACAACATTCTACTGGTGGGGTGACACTAACACAACATTCTACTGGTGGGGTGACAATAACACAACATTCTACAGGTGGGGTGACACTAACACAACATTCTACTGGTGGGGTGACACTAACACAACATTCTACTGGTGGGGTGACAATATCACAACATTCTACTGTGGGGGTGTGAGTTACACAGCATTCTATAAGCGGGGATGACACTAACACAACATTCTACTGGTGGGGTGACAGTTACACAACATTCTACTGGTGGGGTGACAATAACACAACATTCTACTGGTGGGGTGACAATAACACAACATTCTACTGGTGGGGTGACAATAACACATCATTCTACTGGTGGGGTGACAATAACACAACATTCTACTGGTGGGGTGACACTAACACAACATTCTACTGGTGGGGTGACAATAACACAACATTCTACTGGTGGGGTGACAATAACACAACATTCTACTGGTGGGGTGACAATAACACAACATTCTACTGGTGGGGTGACAATAACACAACATTCTACTGGTGGGGTGACAATAACACAACATTCTACTGGTGGGGTGACACTAACACAACATTCTACTGGTGGGGTGACACTAACACAACATTCTACTGGTGGGGTGACAATAACACAACATTCTACTGGTGGGGTGACAATAACACAACATTCTACTGGTGGGGTGACAATAACACAACATTCTACAGGTGGGGTGACACTAACACAACATTCTACTGGTGGTGTGTCACTAACACAACATTCTACTGGTGGGGTGACAATATCACAACATTCTACTAGTGGGGGTGTGAGTTACACAGCATTCTATAAGCGGGGATGACACTAACACAACATTCTACTGGTGGGATGACAGTTAAACAACATTCTACTGGTGGGGTGACAATAACACAACATTCTACTGGTGGGGTGACAATAACACATCATTCTACTGGTGGGGTGACACTAACACAACATTCTACTGGTGGGGTGACACTAACACAACATTCTACTGGTGGGGTGACAATAACACAACATTCTACTGGTGGGGTGACACTAACACAACATTCTACTGGTGGGGTGACAATAACACAACATTCTACTGGTGGGGTGACACTAACACAACATTCTACTGGTGGGGGTGTGAGTTACACAACATTCTACTGGTGGGGGTGATAGTTACACAACATTCTACTGGTGGGGTGACAATAACACAACATTCTACTGGAGGGGGTGTGAGTTACACAACATTCTACTGGTGGGGGTGATAGTTACACAACATTCTACTGGTGGGGTGACACTAACACAACATTCTACTGGTGGGGTGACAATAACACAACATTCTACTAGTGGGGTGACAATAACACAACATTCTACTGGTGGGGGTGACACTAACACAACATTCTACTGGTGGGGTGACACTAACACAACATTCTACTGGTGGGGTGACACTAACACAACATTCTACTGGTGGGGGTGATAGTTACACAACATTCTACTGGTGGGGGTGATAGTTACACAACATTCTACTGGTGGGGTGACAATAACACAACATTCTACTGGTGGGGTGACACTAACACAACATTCTACTGGTGGGGTGACACTAACACAACATTCTACTGGTGGGGTGACACTAACACAACATTCTACTGGTGGGGTGACACTAACACAACATTCTACTGGTGGGGTGACACTAACACAACATTCTACTGGTGGGGTGACACTAACACAACATTCTACTGGTGGGGTGACAATAACACAACATTCTACTGGTGGGGTGACACTAACACAACATTCTACTGGTGGGGTGACACTAACACAACATTCTACTGGTGGGGTGACAATAACACAACATTCTACTGGTGGGGTGACACTAACACAACATTCTACTGGTGGGGTGACACTAACACAACATTCTACTGGTGGGGTGACACTAACACAACATTCTACTGGTGGGGTGACACTAACACAACATTCTACTGGTGGGGGGACAATAACACAACATTCTACTGGTGGGGTGACACTAACACAACATTCTACTGGTGGGGTTACACTAACACAACATTCTACTGGTGGGGTGACACTAACACAACATTCTACTGGTGGGGTGACACTAACACAACATTCTACTGGTGTGGTGACAGTAACACAAAGCAGGGCATCATAAATTTGATGTACATGTTTATATGCATGTGCACACACACACACACACACACACACACACACACACACACACACACACACACACACACACTGCAGGATGTATTTATTGGAATGTGGTGTGGTTGCAGAAATGAGGCCAGTGTGATATAGCCTACTGCCTTCCTGTAAACCCAACTTTTCATTTGGGAAATAATATATAATTATATTTATTTTAACCAATAATATATAATTATATATAATATATCCAATAGTTTTCTTTTTGTTGTTTTGTATTAATATTACTGACAGAAAACACAGTTTGAGAGGGAACATGGTTTGATAGAAAACCTGGTTTTGGACAACTCTAGAGGAGGTTCTCTCCAGAGCCTAGTCAGGTGTTATGAAGGCTCTGCTGGATTTGCAAAATTAGGATATTTCTGTTGATTCACGCTCAATGTCTATATTCCTCACTTCCAAAACAATATTTATTTGCTTGTAGGAATTGATTCCAAAACAAAAAAGCAGTAATACTAATTAAATGTATTGTTGATTTCCTTGATTCTCATACTATAAACAGTATATTATGTAAATTAGAACTTGTTCTGAACTGGCCTACCTGGTTAAATAAAGCTGAAAATGTAAAATGTAAAGCGATATTGACAGATACTGTATATTACAGATGTACCATTTAACACCAGCAGGTGGAGCATACGTTCCACTTCTCTCTCTCTTTCTCTTTCTCTCTCTCTCACTATCCTCTCTCTCTTTCTCTTGCTCTCTCTCACTATCCTCTCTCTCTTTCTCTTTCTCTCTCTCTCACTATCCTCTCTCTCTTTCTCTTGCTCTCTCTCACTATCCTCTCTCTCTTTCTATCTATTACCCAAGAGGCACCACAACATCACATGTAAGAACATATTTCTATCACTATCCTCTCTCTCTTTCTCTTGCTCTCTCTCACTATCGCTCTCTAAATTCAATTCAAAGGGCTTCATTGGCATGGGAAACACATGTTTACATTGACAAAGCAAATGAAATAGATAATATACCTAAATTTAAATAATCTACCAAAAATGCACAGTAAACATTACACTCACAAAACTTTCAGAGGAATAGAGACATTTCAAATGTCATATGTACAGTGTCTCCTCAGTATTCACAGTGGAAAGAGTATATCCTTCAAATGCTACCTTGACTTTAGCGTGATCATTTACCTGTTAACTAGCCATTTGATTCAGTTGAAGTCCTGAAGCAGTTGTGTGTGTTTGTTCTTGACATAGGTTGTGATTTTTTTTTGCCTGGTACAAGGGAACTAATTGATGAGTTTAACCTCCAAGATAGACAATGCATTCAACTAAACCAACTAGCTGACAGAGTCTTGTGTTTATCTTCCCCAAAAATACACACTTGTGGGGCATTGTGGGGGCACAGTCCCATGCTGTTAGACATAGAAACAGTCTACAACACAGTCATTTCAAACAAACCCACATTGCAATATTGAACAGACTGGTCACAGTACTATCAGGGCGACCCCTCTCACAGTTATGCTTTAACTTTTCAGAATTATAAGTGTGTGGACCCGGGATGAATATTGTAAATTAAAGCACCGCGTAAACATTGCTATTGTGGGTTTGAAAATGATCCCAGCCTTGTTTAATCAGATGTTAGTTATTATTAGCTGATGAGTGTTGAACCATCCCTCATCATTCATCTGGCTCTAGTGTTGTCTTTGGGGAATTGTAATGTTGTGAAGACCTAGTAACGGTTTGTAGATGATCACTCCTTTGATTTGCTTCCTGTTTTTAACATCTTCCGTAAGGATCCTCTTTCAATCTAACATCATTTATATTCCTGCTCCCAGATAATTATTTTTATATCATGCTAATGTAACCGATGTGAAATGGCTAGGTAGTTAGCGGTGGTGCGCGCTAATAGCGTTTCAATTGGTGACGTCACTCGCTCTGAGTAGTTGCTCTGCATGGATCGCGGCTTTTGTGGAGTGATGGGTAAAGATGCTTCGAGGGTGGCTGTTGTCTATGTGTGCAGAGGGTCCCTGGTTTGAGCCCAGGTAGGGGCTAGGAGAGGGACATAAGCTAAACTGTTACACTAAGTACAAGAGAGGTACAGCATCATTCAACATCTAGTAGTTATAGTATGTATGGTTAGTTACGCCTGGTTAATTACGTATGGTCAGTTTCAAATGGTTAGTTACGAGACAAAAATGGCGTCGACAGAGAGGGCGGCTTCTAGCTCTTATTTCTTACATTATTTGCCCATATGTTTTGGGGTGTTATTACATACAGCTGGGAAGAACTATTGGATATCAGATTGGTGGTAACTCACCAGCACTACCAGCATTACGACCAGGAATACGACTTTCCCGAAGTGTTCCCTTTGTTCGCACCCCACAGGGCAATGGAACTGATTCCAGAGGCCGACCCAAAACAACTCCGGCGAAGGAGTGGTACTCGGTACTTCCAGTCCAACTTAGGAGGCGCGCCCAACCACCCACCGCCTCTGAGTCTATTACTCACTAATGTTCAGTCTCTGGATAATAAAGTTGACGAGCTCTGGGCGAGAGTTTCTGTCCAGGGAGACATCAGGGATTGTGACATACTCTGTTTCACGGAAACATGGCTCTCTCGGGATATACTGTCTGAGTCAATCCAACCAGTTGGGTTCTCAGTTAAGTTCGCGGACAGGAATAAATATCTCTCCAGAAGAAGAAGGGCGGGGTGTATGTTTAATGACTAACGACTCATTGTGTAACTGTGATAACATACAGGAACTCAAGTTCTTTTGTTCGCCTGACCTAGAGTACCTCACAATCAAATGCCGGCTGTATTATCTCCCAAAACAATTTTCTTCGGTTAGAGTCACGGCCGTGTATATCCCCCCTCAAGCTGATACCAGAGTTGCAGAGGGAGGCGTTTAGTGATGAGCTTTGTGGGCACTACGGTGTTGAACGCTGAGCTGTAGTCAATGAACAGCATACTCACGTAGGTGTTTCTTTTGTCCAGGTGGGAAAGGGCAGTGTGGAGTGCGATTGCGATTGCGTCATCTGTGGATCTGCTGGGGCTGTATGTGATATGGAGTGGGTCTAGGCTATCTGGGAGGATGCTGTTGATTATGAGCCTTGACCAGCTTTTCAAAGCACTTCATGGCTAACGACGTGAGTGCTACTTAGATTGACACGTGTGCGTCAATGGACTCTTAAGGATATTAATCATCGGGTTATGTTTCTGCATGCACACATTAATCTCCCTAAAGTAAACACAGAAATTAATTGCTTTTAATTTCAAATGATACACATGGCAGGTTTCAGAATCATTTCAACCCTGGAGTTGTTTACCAATTCCACTGACTTGAGTCAACCCCTCCGGTTTCCAAAGCTGATACTTCACTGTTTATTTACCAATACGCATTCAACTGAGTCAAGTAACAGTAAATTAAGCCTCAGAAAACAAGAAAACAACCCAAATTTAGATTTTTTTTTCTTCTTGAAAATAATTCTGAATTACTGGTGCCTTGAATATGATGCCTGTCAAAGTAATACACAAAGTCAAACACATATCTGTATTTAACAGGGATAATGAACAGGAATAATGTTCAGGAATAATGCACTGGAATAATGCACTGGAATAATGCACTGGAACAGTTGATTCCTCTGCAGACTGATTTGATTGAATTCTTCCATCAGGCTTTTTTGTACCAAAGTGATTAACTGTAGTGTTCCTTATGGTCAGCTCAATAGAGAGATAATGTATATTGAGGATTAATGATTATGTATCTGACATCAAGGAAGTCAGATTCAGACAAGAACCATTCAATGCTTTACGGAGAGGGTAGAACGCTTCAATATGTTAGGAAAGAATATGTTGGCAGATTGTCAACACAAATCAAAGAATAAAGTCAAGAACCGTTGCGAACTGTGTCTGTCATTGCAGACCTGTGTGTGTGTGTGTGTGTGTGTGTGTGTGTGTGTGTGTGTGTGTGTGTGTGTGAGGGTTTAGTGTTCGCGTGTGTGTGTGTGTGTGTATGTGTGTGTGTTGTGTGTGTGTGTGTGTGAGGGTTTAGTGTTCGCGTGTGTGTGTGTGTGTGTGTGTATGTGTGTGTGTGTGTGTGTGTGTGTCTAAATAATCCGTCACTTTCATTGCCAACACCCATCATGGTGCTAAATTGATTTGTTGTATCAATCCCACCAAAACCTAATTGACCTACAGGCAGCTGAGCTCTGAAATCGTCTCACAGAAAATCCCCAGCAAGCGTTTGAGACTGGAGTGGAAATCCAATAATAGGTTGAAACAGTATCGTTCAGCAACACCATGTTAGCCAAAGATTGGAGAGAAGTGAGCCCTATTTCAAGTCTCAAGGTACAGTGCCTTCAGAAAGTATTCAAACCCCTTGACTTTTTCCACCTTTTGTTGTGTTACAGCCTGAATTTAAAATGGATTACATTTAGATTTTGCCTACACAAAATACCCCATAATATCAAAGTGTAATTATGTTTTGGGATTTTTTTAAACAAATTAATACAAAATTAAAATCTGAAATGTATTGAGTCAATAGGTATTTAACTAAGTAAGTTCAGGGTTAAAAATATGCTTAACAAATCACATAATAAGTTGCGTGGACTCACTCTGTGTGCAATAATAGTGTTTAAGATGTACTCCTTCACATGCAATTATCTGTCCCTCAGGTCCCTCAGTCAAGCAGTGAATTTTAAACACAGATTCAACCACAAAGACCCGGGAGGATTTTAAATGCCTCGTAAAAGAAGGGAAGCTTAAAACTTAATACAAAAAATATATACTTTTGAATATCAGACATTGAATAACCCTTTGAGCATGGTGAAGTCATCGATTACACTTTGGACGGTGATAAACCCAGACACTACTTCTATCATGTATTTACTCGGGGTGTGAATACTAATGTAAATGAGATATTTCTGTATTTCATTTTCAATAAATTTGCCAACATTTTTGAAAACATGTTTTCAACTTTGTCATTATGAGGTATTGTGTGTAGATGGGTGAGGCAAAAAACAACAACAACAACAACAATATATATTTAATCCATTTAGAATGCAAGCTGTAACACAACAAAAGGTGGACGTTTTCTGAAGACAAAATGGGGGAATTTTCGGGAAATACTGTGGTTTGTGGTCCAACAAAGTGACTTAAACTTGGGGTATGGAGTTTCTGAGTGCTATAGCTGTTTGTTTGTTTGATACATGTAGAACCCCATTCTCCCCATCCACCTCTCCCTCCATACTCTGACAAATCTGGTTCCAACTGCTTCATAAGGCATTACAATGGATCAAACTGACCTTCAGGATTGTCATACTTATAAACAGTACTGAGTACTCCAGTTGATACAGTTCGTTGTTCAACCTCACATCAACGGCTACAAATTCAATTTTATTACCATTAGTGGTGGATTTTTTTTACATCTTTTTACTCAAATGTATCCATCAGATAATTGCATATATTATGACCTGATAGAATCCCCGGAGGAATCAATTCCAATTAAAAAATCCACATTAGAGTTAATGAGATAAAGATCTTCTAAGGATCCTCTGCTTCAGGTCATATTCCTGTTCTAGACCAGGTCCCAAATGGTACCCTATTCATTATTTAGTGCACTATTTTTGACCAGGGCCCTTATAGGGAATAGGGTGCCATTTTGGAAAGCACATTAGTCTTCTTATCAGCTGCTTTGGTTCAGCTCTGCCAATTTAAATCATATTAATGATACTCTGTTTTTGTTGGCATCTTTTTTAGAAAGTCCCTTCTAGCAAAGCTTTTTTTGTTTTTAACCTGTTGAGTGTAGACTACTCAGAGTAAATGACTATCAACAAAAGGCTAAGAATTAACATGGTTACACGTGTCTTCAATTCAACATAATGTCCACCTCTGGAACTCTGCGTTTGATACACACAGCAGCTTGGTAGCAAGTTGTGAACAAAGTATGAACAAAATTCATTGTCCTTGTAATCAGATTCTAGTAGGAACTCACCCCCAACCTGAATAACTTTATTCGTGATTTGTTCTATGGTGACTGCTATCTACTGCTCTATGGTGACTGGTATATACTGCTCTATGGTGACTGTTATCTACTGCTCTATGGTGACTGCTATCTATTGCTCTATGGTGAATGTTATCTACTGCTCTATGGTGTCTGGTATCTACTGCTCTATGGTGACTGGTATCTACTGCTCTATGGTGACTGGTATATACTGCTCTATGATGACTGTTATCTACTGCTCTATGGTGACTGTTATCTACTGCTCTATGGTGACTGATATCTACTGCTCTATGGTGACTGTTATCTACTGCTCTATAGTGACTGTTATCTACTGCTCTATGGTGACTGTTATCTACTGCTCTATGGTGACTGGTATCTACTGCCCTATGGTGACTGTTATCTACTGCTCTATGGTGACTGTTATCTACTGCTCTATGGTGACTGTTATCTACTGCTCTATAGTGACTGTTATCTACTGCTCTATAGTGACTGTTATCTACTGCTCTATGGTGACTGGTATCTACTGCTCTATGGTGACTGGTATATACTGCTCTATGGTGACTGGTATATACTGCTCTATGGTGGCTGGTATCTACTACTCTATGTTGACTGGTATCTGCTGCTCTTTGGTGACTGTTATCTCCTGCTCTATGGTGACTGGTATCTACTACTCTATGGTGACTGGTATCTACTGCTCTATGGTGACTGTTATCTACTGCTCTATGGTGACTGTTATCTACTGCTCTATAGTGACTGTTATCTACTGCTCTATGGTGACTGGTATCTACTGCTCTATGGTGACTGTTATCTACTGCTCTATGGTGACTGTTATCTACTGCTCTATGGTGACTGGTATCTACTGCTCTATGGTGACTGTTGGGTGTGGCTATGATCTGTAAATTGAAAGCAGACCACTACTTGAAATCTACTTCACAAAATTTAAATAATCAATCCAAATTTTGGCAAATAGTGAAAGGTTTGGAGTGCAGAAAAGATACACAGCTTCCTAAACAATTGTTGGTCAACACACAGATTGTAACTGAGAGAACCTGCATTCTGAAAGCCATGAACCAACATTTTTAGATGCAGGGCAGTTTATTTGAAAAGGTCAAAGGTATAATTGAGCCCTCTATAAATTTACCTGACACCCCTGTGCACTCCTTCACCAGGTTCTCCTTTTCATCCTTCTCTGTTTCAGAAGTGTTTGATTAAAAAACATCCCCTGGCCCTGATGAACTCGACCCCCTCCTCCTACACCTAGCTGCAGACATCATTGCTCCCCCTTAACATGTATTTTTAACCTCACGCTTGATGTTAAGGAAATCCCCAAGATATGGAAATCTACTTTTGTACTGCCTCCTGAAAGGTGGAGATCCCTCGCTACTTGACAACTATCGACCCATATCAAAATTGTCTGTACTGTCAAAGGTACTGGAGTCCTTAGTTAGTAGGCAGCTAAAGACCTACTTCCTAGAAAACAACATCTTAAATGGAATGCAATCAGGTTTTAGGTCTGGCCACAGCACTGTTTCAGCAACATTGAAGGTTTTAAATGACATCCACTGTGCTCTTGATAAGAAGTTACATTGTGTGTCTATTTTTATTGATTTGTCAAAGGCTTTTGACACCGTGGACCATGCTCTGTTAGTGCAAAGGTTAAAATGTTGTGGAATTACTGGTCATGCTCTAGATTGGTTTATAAATTACCTATCAAATCGTACTCAATGTGTAATGGCAGATGGTTGTAAATCTGAGTCCATAGAGGTGTGCTCAGGTGTTCCGCAAGGTTCTATTTTGGGCCCATTGTTGTTCATTTTGTATATCAACAACATTGGGGATCATATTGAAACAGCGGATGTTCATTTTATGCAGATGATACTGTTTTTATTCAAGTGGTAGTAGTTTATCTTTAGCTTTTGAAAATGCCCAAAGAGCATTTAACATCATACAACAGAATCTGTATGATTTAAAGCTGATTCTAAATCCGGGTAAAAACTAAAATGCATGGTATTTTCAAATGCCAGGCATGTTACTAATCATGTCATTGCTACATTGGCTGGACATACTATAGAGCAAGTTAAAGTGTACAAATATTTGGGTGTGTGGGTTGATGATAAGCTGAGCTTCACTGTGCATGTAGAGAACTTGATAAGGAAGCTCAAGCTGAAAATAGGATTTTATTACCGGCATAAGGCTTGTTTTTCTTTTGAGGCCAGGAAGGAGCTGGTACGATGTACATTACTGTCGGTTTTAGTGATGTTATATATATGCAGGCCTCAGCCACTACCCTGAGAGCACTTGATTCGGTGTATCTTGTAGCCCTCAGGTTCATTACAAATCAGAAACGTCTAACACATCATTGTGATCTCTACAGCACTGTTGGCTGATCGTCATTGACCTTGAGTAGGCTTAAACACTGGTATACACTGATTTAAAAGGCCAAATTGGATAAAATGCCATTTTATCTCTGTTCTTTTTTAGTCAGGTCAGTAAATAAATATCAATTACGGTCCCATTTTGATTTGCTTCTAACAGAACCAAAAATCAGAACAGGTCATGGTAGAAATAGTGTTAGTTACTCAGCTCCGTGGTCCTGGAATTCTCTCCTGAACAATTTAAAATGTGATGATCTAGTTTCGTTGGTGGAGATTAAACACTTGATCAATGTATATATCATAGAAGAGTGTTATTGTTTTTAGGCCAGCTGTTAATAGTCAAGATGTTTGTGTTTATAATGTAATATGTAATTGTTGTACTGTATGTGTGTTTATAGTTTTGTTTAATGTTGTGTTAGTGTATGTAAGTTGTTTTGTCTGAAACGTTGTTCCCCCTGCTGCTATTGGACCAGGTCTCTCTTGGAAAATAGATATTATCTCAATGAGCAAAAACTTGTATAAATAAAGGTTAAAAAATGTATAAAATTTAAAAAATCTACTCTATCTACTACTCTATGGTGACTGTTATCTAATGCTCTATGGTGACTGGTATCTACTGCTCTATGGTGACTGGTATCTACTGCTCTATGGTGACTGTTATCCCCTGCTCTATGGTGACGTATCTCCTGCTCAATGGTGACTGTTATCTGCTGCTCTATGGTGACTGTTATCTACTGCTCTATGGTGACTGGTATCTACTGCTCTATGGTGACTGGTATCTACTGCTCTATGGTGACTGGTATCTACTGCTCTATGGTGACTGGTATCTCCTGCTCTATGGTGACATATCTCCTGCTCAATGGTGACTGTTATCTACTGCTCTATAGTGACTGTTATCTACTGCGCTATGATTACCATGCTATCTACTGCCCTATGGTGACTGTTATCTACTGCTCTATGGTGACTGTTATCTACTGCTCTATGGTGACTGTTATCTACTGCTCTATAGTGACTGTTATCTACTGCTCTATAGTGACTGTTATCTACTGCTCTATGGTGACTGGTATCTACTGCTCTATGGTGACTGGTATATACTGCTCTATGGTGACTGGTATATACTGCTCTATGGTGGCTGGTATCTACTACTCTATGTTGACTGGTATCTGCTGCTCTTTGGTGACTGTTATCTACTGCTCTATGGTGACTGGTATCTACTACTCTATGGTGACTGGTATCTACTGCTCTATGGTGACTGTTATCTACTGCTCTATGGTGACTGGTATCTACTGCTCTATGGTGACTGTTATCTACTGCTCTATGGTGACTGTTATCTACTGCGCTATGATTACCATGCTATCTACTGCTCTATGGTGACTGGTATCTACTGCTCTATGGTGACTGTTATCTACTGCTCTATGGTGACTGATATCTACTGCTCTATGGTGACTGTTATCTACTGCTCTATGGTGACTGTTATCTACTGCGCTATGATTACCATGCTATCTACTGCTCTATGGTGACTGTTATCTACTGCTCTATGGTGACTGGTATCTACTGCTCTATGGTGACTGGTATCTACTGCTCTATGGTGACTGGTATCTACTGCTCTACGGTGACTGGTATCTAATGCTCTATGGTGACTGGTATCTACTGCTCTATGGTGACTGGTATCTACTGCTCTATGGTGACTGTTATCTACTGCTCTATGGTGACTGGTATCTACTGCTCTATGGTGACTGGTATCTACTGCTCTATGATTACCATGCCATCTACTGCTCTATGGTGACTGGTATCTACAGCTCGATGGTGACTGTTATCTACGCTCTATGATTACCATGCTATCTACTGCTCTATGGTGACTGGTATATACTGCTCTATGGTGACTTATCTCCTGCTCAATGGTGACTGTTATCTACTGCTCTATGGTGACTGCTATCTACTGCGCTATGATTACCATGCTATCTACTGCTCTATGGTGACTGGTATCTACTGCTCTATGATTACCATGCTATCTACTGCTCTATGGTGACTGGTATCTACTGCTCTATGGTGACTGGTATCTACTGCTCTATGGTGACTGGTATCTACTGCTCTATGGTGACTGGTTCTCTTCTGCTCTATGGTGACTGGTATATACTGCTCTATGGTGACTTATCTCCTGCTCAATGGTGACTGTTATCTACTGCTCTCTGGTGACTGTTATCTACTGTGCTATGATTACCATGCTATCTACTGCTCTATGGTGACTGTTATCTACTGCTCTATGGTGAATGTTATCTACTGCTCTATGGTGACTGGTATCTACTGCTCTATGGTGACTGTTATCTACTGCTCTATGGTGACTGTTATCTACTGCTCTATGGTGACTGTTATCTACTGCTCCATGGTGACTCTTTATCTACTGCTCCATGGTGACTGGTATCTACTGCTCTATGGTGACTTATCTACTGGTCTATAATGCAGTAGATGTCCTATGATAATGATGTTATCTACTGGTCTATAATGCAGTAGATGTCCTATGATAATGATGCTATCTACTGGTCTATAAGGCAGTAGATGTCCTATGATAATGATGTTATCTACTGGTCTATAATGCAGTAGATGTCCTATGATAATGATGCTATCTACTACTGATGTTTATAATGCAGTAGATGTCCTATGATAATGATGCTATCTACTGGTCTATAATGCAGTAGATGTCCTATGAAAATGATGCTATCTACTGGTCTATAATAATGATGCTATCTACTGGTCTATAATGCAGTAGATGTCCTATGATAATGATGCTATCTACTGGTCTATATTAATGATGCTATCTACTGGTCTATAATGCAGTAGATGTCCTATGATAATGATGCTATCTACTGGTCTATAATAATGATGCTATCTACTGGTCTATAATGCAGTAGATGTCCTATGATAATGATGTTATCTACTGGTCTATAAGGCAGTAGATGTCCTGTGATAATGATGCTATCTACTGGTCTATAAGGCAGTAGATGTTCTATGATAATGATGCTATCTACTGGTCTATAATAATGATGCTATCTACTGGTCTATAATGCAGTAGATGTCCTATGATAATGATGCTATCTACTGGTCTATAAGGCAGTAGATGTTCTATGATAATGATGCTATCTACTGGTCTATAATAATGATGCTATCTACTGGTCTATAATGCAGTAGATGTCCTATGATAATGATGCTATCTACTGGTCTATAATGCAGTAGATAATGCATATGTCCGTAAACACACCGGCCAACTGGTCTGCGCATGCTCTGAGGGCGCGGCTGGGGATGCCGTCTGGGCCTGCAGCCTTGCGAGGGTTAACACGTTTAAATGTCTTACTCACTTCGGCTGCAGTGAAGGAGAGACCGCATGTTTTCGTTGCAGTAATGCAGTAGATGTCCTGTGATAATGATGCTATCTACTGGTCTATGATAATGATGCTATCTACTGGTCTATAATGCAGTAGATGTCCTGTGATAATGATGCTATCTACTGGTCTATAATGCAGTAGATGTCCTGTGATAATGATGCTATCTACTGGTCTATAATGCAGTAGATGTCCTGTGATAATGATGCTATCTACTGGTCTATAATAATGATGCTATCTACTGGTCTATTATAATGATGCTATCTACTGGTCTATAATGCAGTAGATGTCCTATGATAATGATGTTATCTACTGGTCTATAAGGCAGTAGATGTCCTATGATAATGATGTTATCTACTGGTCTATAATGCAGTAGATGTCCTATGATAATGACGCTATCTACTGGTCTATAATGCAGTAGATGTCCTATGATAATGATGCTATCTACTGGTCTATAATGCAGTTGATGTCCTGTGATAATGATGCTATCTACTGGTCTATAATGCAGTAGATGTCCTGTGATAATGATGCTATCTACTGGTCTATAATAATGATGCTATCTACTGGTCTATAATGCAGTAGATGTTCTATGATAATGATGCTATCTACTGGTCTATAATGCAGTAGATGTCCTGTGATAATGATGCTATCTACTGGTCTATGATAATGATGCTATCTACTGGTCTATAATGCAGTAGATGTTCTATGATAATGATGCTATCTACTGGTCTATAATGCAGTAGATGTCCAATGATAATGATGTTATCTACTGGTCTATAAGGCAGTAGATGTCCTATGATAATGATGTTATCTACTGGTCTATAATGCAGTAGATGTCCTATGATAATGATGCTATCTACTGGTCTATAATGCAGTAGATGTCCTGTGATAATGATGCTATCTACTGGTCTGTAATGCAGTAGATGTCCTATGATAATGATGCTATCTACTTGTCTATAATAATGATGCTATCTACTGGTCTATAATGCAGTAGATGTCCTATGATAATGATGCTATCTACTGGTCTATAATAATGATGCTATCTACTGGTCTATAATGCAGTAGATGTCCTATGATAATGATGTTATCTACTGGTCTATAAGGCAGTAGATGTCCTGTGATAATGATGCTATCTACTGGTCTATAAGGCAGTAGATGTTCTATGATAATGATGCTATCTACTGGTCTATAATAATGATGCTATCTACTGGTCTATAATGCAGTAGATGTCCTATGATAATGATGCTATCTACTGGTCTATAATGCAGTAGATGTTCTATGATAATGATGCTATCTACTGGTCTATAATAATGATGCTATCTACTGGTCTATAATGCAGTAGATGTCCTGTGATAATGATGCTATCTACTGGTCTATAATGCAGTAGATGTCCTGTGATAATGATGCTATCTACTGGTCTATAATGCAGTAGATGTCCTATGATAATGATGCTATCTGCTGGTCTATGATAATGATGCTATCTACTGGTCTATAAGGCAGTAGATGTTCTATGATAATGATGCTATCTACTGTTCTATAATAATGATGCTATCTACTGGTCTATAATGCAGTAGATGTCCTATGATAATGATGCTATCTACTGGTCTATAATGCAGTAGATGTTCTATGATAATGATGCTATCTACTGGTCTATAATAATGAAGCTATCTACTGGTCTATAATGCAGTAGATGTCCTGTGATAATGATGCTATCTACTGGTCTATAATGCAGTAGATGTCCTTTGATAATGATGCTATCTACTGGTCTATAATGCAGTAGATGTTCTATAATAATGATGCTATCTACTGGTCTATAATGCAGTAGATGTCCTATGATAATGATGCTATCTACTGGTCTATAATAATGATGCTATCTACTGGTCTATAATGCAGTAGATGTTCTATGATAATGATGCTATCTACTGGTCTATAATGCAATAGATGTCCTGTGATAATGATGCCATCTACTGGTCTATAATAATGATGCTATCTACTGGTCTATAATGCAGTAGATGTTCTATGATAATGATGTTATCTACTGGTCTATAAGGCAGTAGATGTCCTGTGATAATGATGCTATCTACTGGTCTATAAGTTAGTAGATGTTCTATGATAATGATGCTATCTACTGGTCTATGATAATGATGCTATCTACTGGTCTATAAGGCAGTAGATGTTCTATGATAATGATGCTATCTACTGGTCTATAATAATGATGCTATCTACTGGTCTATAATGCAGTAGATGTCCTATGATAATGATGCTATCTACTGGTCTATAATGCAGTAGATAATGCATATGTCCGTAAACACACCGGCCAATGATGCTCTGAGGGCGCGGCTGGGGATCTACTGGGCCTGCAGCCTAGGGTTAACACGTTTAAATGTCTTACTGCTCGGCTGCAGTGAAGGAGAGACCGCATGTTTTCTATAATGCAGTAGATGTCCTGTGATAATGATGCTATCTACTGGTCTATGATAATGATGCTATCTACTGGTCTATAATGCAGTAGATGTTCTATGATAATGATGCTATCTACTGGTCTATAATGCAGTAGATGTCCTGTGATAATGATGCTATCTACTGGTCTATAATGCAGTAGATGTCCTGTGATAATGATGCTATCTACTGGTCTATAATGCAGTAGATGTCCTGTGATAATGATGCTATCTACTGGTCTATAATAATGATGCTATCTACTGGTCTATAATGCAGTAGATGTCCTATGATAATGATGTTATCTACTGGTCTATCAGTAGATGTCCTATGATAATGATGTTATCTACTGGTCTATAATGCAGTAGATGTCCTATGATAATGATGCTATCTACTGGTCTATAATGCAGTAGATGTCCTATGATAATGATGCTATCTACTGGTCTATAATGCAGTTGATGTCCTGTGATAATGATGCTATCTACTGGTCTATAATGCAGTAGATGTCCTATGATAATGATGCTATCTACTTGTCTATAATAATGATGCTATCTACTGGTCTATAATGCAGTAGATGTCCTGTGATAATGATGCTATCTACTGGTCTATGATAATGATGCTATCTACTGGTCTATAATGCAGTAGATGTTCTATGATAATGATGCTATCTACTGGTCTATAATGCAGTAGATGTCCAATGATAATGATGTTATCTACTGGTCTATAAGGCAGTAGATGTCCTATGATAATGATGTTATCTACTGGTCTATAATGCAGTAGATGTCCTATGATAATGATGCTATCTACTGGTCTATAATGCAGTAGATGTCCTGTGATAATGATGCTATCTACTGGTCTAGAATGCAGTAGATGTCCAATGATAATGATGTTATCTACTGGTCTATAAGGCAGTAGATGTCCTATGATAATGATGTTATCTACTGGTCTATAATGCAGTAGATGTCCTATAATAATGATGCTATCTACTGGTCTATAATGCAGTAGATGTCCTATGATAATGATGCTATCTACTGGTCTATAATAATGATGCTATCTACTGGTCTATAATGCAGTAGATGTCCTATGATAATGATGCTATCTACTGGTCTATATTAATGATGCTATCTACTGGTCTATAATGCAGTAGATGTCCTGTGATAATGATGCTATCTACTGGTCTATAATAATGATGCTATCTACTGGTCTATAATGCAGTAGATGTCCTATGATAATGATGTTATCTACTGGTCTATAAGGCAGTAGATGTCCTGTGATAATGATGCTATCTACTGGTCTATAATGCAGTAGATGTCCTGTGATAATGATGCTATCTACTGGTCTATAATAATGATGCTATCTACTGGTCTATAATGCAGTAGATGTCCTATGATAATGATGCTATCTACTGGTCTATAATAATGATGCTATCTACTGGTCTATAATAATGATGCTATCTACTGGTCTATAATGCAGTAGATGTCCTGTGATAATGATGCTATCTACTGGTCTATAATGCAGTAGATGTCCTGTGATAATGATGCTATCTACTGGTCTATAATGCAGTAGATGTCCTATGATAATGATGCTATCTGCTGGTCTATGATAATGATGCTATCTACTGGTCTATAAGGCAGTAGATGTTCTATGATAATGATGCTATCTACTGGTCTATAATAATGATGCTATCTACTGGTCTATAATGCAGTAGATGTCCTATGATAATGATGCTATCTACTGGTCTATAATGCAGTAGATGTTCTATGATAATGATGCTATCTACTGGTCTATAATAATGATGCTATCTACTGGTCTATAATGCAGTAGATGTTCTATGATAATGATGCTATCTACTGGTCTATAATGCAGTAGATGTCCTGTGATAATGATAACATCTACTGGTCTATAATAATGATGCTATCTACTGGTCTATAATGCAGTAGATGTTCTATGATAATGATGCTATCTACTGGTCTATAATGCAGTAGATGTCCTGTGATAATGATGCTATCTACTGGTCTATGATAATGATGCTATCTACTGGTCTATAATGCAGTAGATGTTCTATGATAATGATGCTATCTACTGGTCTATAATGCAGTAGATGTCCAATGATAATGATGTTATCTACTGGTCTATAAGGCAGTAGATGTCCTATGATAATGATGTTATCTACTGGTCTATAATGCAGTAGATGTCCTATGATAATGATGCTATCTACTGGTCTATAATGCAGTAGATGTCCTGTGATAATGATGCTATCTACTGGTCTATAATGCAGTAGATGTCCAATGATAATGATGTTATCTACTGGTCTATAATGCAGTAGATGTCCTATGATAATGATGTTATCTATCTATAATGCTAGATGTCCTATAATAATGATGCTATCTACTGGTCTGCAGTAGATGTCCTATGATAAGATGCTATCTACTGGTCTATAATAATGATGCTATCTACTGGTCTATAATGCAGTAGATGTCCTATGATAATGATGCTATCTACTGGTCTATATAATGATGCTATCTACTGGTCTATAATGCAGTAGATGTCCTGTGATAATGATGCTATCTACTGGTCTATAATAATGATGCTATCTACTGGTCTATAATGCAGTAGATGTCCTATGATAATGATGTTATCTACTGGTCTATAAGGCAGTAGATGTCCTATGATAATGATGCTATCTACTGGTCTATATAGATGTTCAGATATGATGCTATCTACTGGTCTATAATAATGATGCTATCTACTGGTCTATAATGCAGTAGATGTCCTGTGATAATGATGCAATCTACTGGTCTATAATGCAGTAGATGTCCTATGATAATGATGCTATCTACTTGTCTATAATAATGATGCTATCTACTGGTCTATAATGCAGTAGATGTCCTATGATAATGATGTTATCTACTGGTCTATAAGGCAGTAGATGTCCTGTGATAATGATGCTATCTACTGGTCTATAATGCAGTAGATGTCCTATGATAATGATGCTATCTACTGGTCTATGATAATGATGCTATCTACTGGTCTATAAGGCAGTAGATGTCCTATGATAATGATGCTATCTACTGGTCTATAATAATGATGCTATCTACTGGTCTATAATGCAGTAGATGTCCTATGATAATGATGCTATCTACTGGTCTATAATGCAGTAGATGTTCTATGATAATGATGCTATCTACTGGTCTATAATAATGATGCTATCTACTGGTCTATAATGCAGTAGATGTCCTGTGATAATGATGCTATCTACTGGTCTATAATGCAGTAGATGTCCTATGATAATGATGCTATCTACTGGTCTATAATGCAGTAGATGTTCTATGATAATGATGCTATCTACTGTTCTATAATGCAGTAGATGTCCTGTGATAATGATGCTATCTACTGGTCTATGATAATGATGCTATCTACTGGTCTATAATGCAGTAGATGTTCTATGATAATGATGCAATCTACTGGTCTATAATGCAGTAGATGTCCTATGATAATGATGCTATCTACTGGTCTATAATAATGATGCTATCTACTGGTCTATAATGCAGTAGATGTCCTATGATAATGATGTTATCTACTGGTCTATAAGGCAGTAGATGTCCTGTGATAATGATGCTATCTACTGGTCTATAATGCAGTAGATGTCCTATGATAATGATGCTATCTACTGGTCTATAATGCAGTAGATGTCCTATGATAATGATGTTATCTACTGGTCTATAAGGCAGTAGATGTCCTATGATAATGATGTTATCTACTGGTCTATAATGCAGTAGATGTTCTATGATAATGATGCTATCTACTGGTCTATAATAATGATGCTATCTACTGGTCTATAATGCAGTAGATGTCCTATGATAATGATGCTATCTACTGGTCTATAATGCAGTAGATGTTCTATGATAATGATGCTATCTACTGGTCTATAATAATGATGCTATCTACTGGTCTATAATGCAGTAGATGTCCTGTGATAATGATGCTATCTACTGGTCTATAATGCAGTAGATGTCCTGTGATAATGATGCTATCTACTGGTCTATAATATAGATGTCCTATGATAAGATGCTATCTGCTGGTCTATGATAATGATGCTATCTACTGGTCTATAAGGCAGTAGATGTTCTATGATAATGATGCTATCTACTGTTCTATAATAATGATGCTATCTACTGGTCTATAATGCAGTAGATGTCCTATGATAATGATGCTATCTACTGGTCTATAATGCAGTAGATGTTCTATGATAATGATGCTATCTACTGGATGAAGCTATCTACTGGTCTATAATGCAGTAGATGTCCTATGATAATGATGCTATCTACTGGTCTATAATGCAGTAGATGTCCTGTGATAATGATGCTATCTACTGGTCTATAAGTAGATGTTCTATAATAATGATGCTATCTACTGGTCTATAATGCAGTAGATAGATAATGTCTATCTACTGGTCTATAATAATGATGCTATCTACTGGTCTATAATGCAGTAGATGTTCTATGATAATGATGTTATCTACTGGTCTATAATGCAATAGATAGATAATGATGCTATCTACTGGTCTATAATAATGATGCTATCTACTGGTCTATAATGCAGTAGATGTCCTATGATAATGATGTTATCTACTGGTCTATAAGGCAGTAGATGTCCTGTGATAATGATGCTATCTACTGGTCTATAAGGCAGTAGATGTCCTATGATAATGATGCTATCTACTGGTCTATAATGCAGTAGATGTCCTGTGATAATGATGCTATCTACTGGTCTATAATAATGATGCTATCTACTGGTCTATAATGCAGTAGATGTCCTATGATAATGATGCTATCTACTGGTCTATAATGCAGTAGATAATGCATATGTCCGTAAACACACCGGCCAGCTGGTCTGCGCATGCTCTGAGGGCGCGGCTGGGGATGCCGTCTGGGCCTGCAGCCTTGCGAGGGTTAACACGTTTAAATGTCTTACTCACTTCGGCTGCAGTGAAGGAGAGACCGCATGTTTTCGTTGCAGTAATGCAGTAGATGTCCTGTGATAATGATGCTATCTACTGGTCTATGATAATGATGCTATCTACTGGTCTATAATGCAGTAGATGTCCTGTGATAATGATGCTATCTACT
>NC_056435.1:69427737-69474219 GCF_018296145.1 Oncorhynchus tshawytscha
CTTTAGTTGGCTCTCCCTAGTTAATTTTTTTGTTGGTCTGATCTTCCCTGTTTTCTTGGTGTGAGTTTTTATTTTGTTTAACTATTCTTGGGTAAGTGTAGTGGGGCTCCTGGTGGGTGTCTTTAATGTGCTGGTTGTTGTTGCTAGGCAACTTACAGTGAACACCCCTGTGAGTGTCTTTCAGAACCCCTCCTAAACCCCCACCTGTTTAGGTTTGGTTCTTGTCAGTGACGTTTTGTTAGTTCCCTTTCTGTTTGAGAGACAATTTGTGGTTTTCTTGCTGGGGAACGAAACAAATCAGTCATATAACATAAAGGTTATCTGAAAATGGGTTATACATATCCTAAAGCACAGGAGCTAAGATGCATATTATATTTCCCAATCTTAATGTGATTTGTTAATCAGAATCATGCATTACTTCTAAGGACTATTTGAATAGGGTTTCTCATGCTTTGATCAGGCTACAGATGGACGAATGTGATTATACTGAGGTGCTCAGGGCTTTGGCCACATGCCTCAATACAACATCCGTAGGCTTTGGCCACATGCCTCAATACAACAACCATAGGCTTAAGCTACATTCTCTATATACAACAACCATAGGCTTTAGCTTCATGCCTCAATATAACATCCATAGGCTACACACAGCCTCGATCTTATCATGTGCATGCAAGCAGATTAGGAAACATCCCTTAGTGCAATGCTATTTTAATGTCACAGTGTTCCTTAATTTAATAAAATAATATATTTTGACTTATGCTAAAGTGAATGTCATGCCACGCTAACGATACATTTGTAAGTGATATATAAGTGATAGTCTTCAAGAATTATTGGTAAATATCAATAATTGAAATGGACAGATTTGACCATTTTAACACATTCCCAGATAGCAGTAATACATCTGATCCTCGTTACCGGGGGATTCCAGTTCCACGCTGTCTTGTTAGGGGGTTCAGAACAGTGACAGATTCCAGATTCCATGATTCTACATTCTGCTTACCACATCTATCTGTTCCAGTCTCCTAATAGCCTCTTAAACCCGACATTGATACATTGTGGGAGGCAACAAGTCTGCCTAGGGAGACTACTGTGCTAACAGCTGTGTACATGTCACCACGAGACAAGGTCCCTGCTTCCACATGCATTCTAATGACTCCATCCCTCTAAGCATGCTCTATATTCATTGTCTATGAAGATGTGGGATTGGTTTAGGGGATGGGGTTAGGGATGGGGTTAGGGGATGGTTAGGGGATGGATAGGGGATGGGGTTAGGGGATGGATAGGGGATGGGGTTAGGGGACTGGGTAAGGGGGTGGTTAGGGGATGGTTAGGGGATGGGGTTAGGGGATGGATAGGGGATGGGGTTAGGGGACTGGGTAAGGGGGTGGTTAGGGATGGTTAGGGGATGGGGTTAGGGGATGGTGTTAGGGGATGGGGTTAGGGGATGGTTAGGGGATGGATAGGGGATGGATAGGGGATGGGGTTAAGGGATGGTTAGGGGATGGATAGGGGATGGGGTTAGGGGATGGTTAGGGGATGGATAGGGGATGGTTAGGGGATGGGGTTAGGGGATGGTTAGGGGATGGGGTTAGGGGATGGTGTTAGGGGATGGGGTTAGGGGATGGTTAGGGGATGGATAGGGGATGGATAGGGATGGGGTTAAGGGATGGTTAGGGGATGGATAGGGGATGGGGTTAGGGGATGGTTAGGGGATGGGGTTAGGGGATGGTGTTAGGGGATGGGGTTAGGGGATGGTTAGGGGATGGTTAGGGGATGGGGTTAGGGGATGGTTAGGGGATGGGGTTAGGGGATGGTTAGGGGATGGTTAAGGAATGGATAGGGATGGTTAGGGGATGGATAGGGGATGGATAGGGATGGTTAGGGATGGATAGGGATGGATAGGGGATGGGGTTAAGGGATGGTTAGGGGATGGATAGGGGATGGGGTTAGGGGATGGTTAGGGGATGGATAGGGGATGGGGATGGTTAGGGGATGGATAGGGATGGGGATGGTTAGGGGATGGGGATGGTTAGGGGATGGGGTTAGGGGATGGATAGGGGATGGGGTTAGAGGATGGATAGGGGATGGGGTTAGGGGATGGATAGGGATCGGTTTAGGGGATGGATGGGGGATGGGATAAGAGGATGGCTAGGGGATGGGGTTAGAGGATGGATAGGGATGGGGTTAGGGATGGATAGGGGATGGATAGGGGATGGGGTTAGGGGATGGATAAGGGGATGGATAGGGGATGGGTTTAGGGGATGGATAGGGGATGGATGGGGGATGGATAGGGATGGGGTTAGAGGATGGATAGGGGATGGGGTTAGAGGATGGATAGGGGATGGATAAGGGATGGGGTTAGATGATGGATAGGGATGGATAAGGGATGGGGTTAGATGATGGATAGGGGATGGATAAGGGATGGGGTTAGATGATGGATAGGGGATGGATAAGGGATGGGGTTAGATGATGGATAGGGGATGGATAGGGGATGGGGTTAGAGGATGGATAGGGGATGGATAGGGGATGGGGTTAGGGGATGGATAGGGGATGGATAGGGATGGGGTTAGGGGATGTATAGGGGATGGGTTTAGGGGATGGATAGGGGGTGGATGGGGGATGGATAGGGGATGGGGTTAGAGGATGGATAGGGATGGATAAGGGATGGGGTTAGATGATGGATAGGGGATGGATAAGGGATGGGGGTAGATGATGGATAGGGGATGGATAAGGGATGGGGTTAGATGATGGATAGGGGATGGATAAGGGATGGGGTTAGATGATGGATAGGGGATGGATAGGGATGGGGTTAGAGGATGGATAGGGATGGGGTTAGAGGATGGATAGGGGATGGGGTTAGAGGATGGATAGGGGATGGGGTTAGAGGATGGATAGGGGATGGGATTAGGGGATGGATAGTGGATGGGGTTAGGGGATGGATAGGGGATGGGATTAGGGGATGGGGTTAGAGGATGGATAGGGGATGGGACCAGATGATGGATAGGGATGGGGTGAGAGGATGGACAAGGGATGGGGTTATGGGATGGATAGTGAATGGATAGGGATGGGGTTAGGGATGGATAGTGGATGGGGGTAAGGAATGGGGGCAGAGGATGGATAGGGGATGGGGTAGAAGATGGATGGGGAATGTGGGTAGAGGATGATATGGGATGGGTACAGGATGTGGTACAGGATGGATAGGGGATGGATACTAGATGGGGTTACGGGATGGTTAGGGATGGTTAGGGGACTGGGTTGGGGGATGGTTGTTGGATGGATAATGGATGGATAATGGATGGATAGGGGATGGTTAGGGACTGGGTTGGGGGATGGTTGTTGGATGGATAATGGATGGTTAGGGATGGTTACGGGACTGGGTTGGGCGATGGTTGTTGGATGGATAATGGATGGTTAGAGGATGGATAGGGATGGGGTTAGGGGATGGATAGGGGATGGGGTTAGGGGATGGATAGGGGATGGGGTTAGAGGATGGATAGGGATGGGGTTAAGGGATGGATAGGGATTGGTTTAGGGGATGGATAGGGATGGATAAGAGGATGGCTAGGGATGGGGTTAGGGGATGGATAGGGATCTGGTTTAGGGGATGGATAGGGGATGGGATAAGAGGATGGCTAGGGGATGGGGTTAGAGGATGGATAGGGATGGGGTTAGGGGATGGATAGGGATGGATAGGGATGGGGTTAGGGGATGGATAGGGGATGGGGTTAGGGGGATGGATAGGGGATGGATAGGGATGGGGTTAGGGATGGATAGGGGATGGGGTTAGGGGGACTGGGTAAGGGGTGGTTAGGGGATGGTGGGGGATGGTTAGGGGGATGGGGTTAGGGGATGGATATGGGGATGGGGTTATGGGGGGGACTGGGTAAGGGATGGATGGTTAGGGGATGGTTAGGGGATGGGGTTAGGGGGATGGTTAGGGGATGGGGTTAGGTTAGGGGATGGATAGGGGATAGGGGATGGGGTTAGGGATGGGGGATAGGGATGGGGGATGGATAGGGGATGGTTAGGGGATGGGGGGGATGGATAGGGGATGGGGTTGGGGAGGGATGGGGTTAGGGATGGTTTAGGGGATGGGGTTAAGGGATGGATAGGGGATGGTTAGGGATGGATAGGGGGATAGGGGATGGGTTAGGGGATGGATAGGGATGGATAGGGATGGGGTTAAGGGATGGTTAGGGGATGGGGGATAGGGATGGTTAGGGGATGGTTAAGGAAGGGGGATGGTTAGGGATGGATAGGGATGGATAGGGGGGATAAGGGATGGTTGGGGATGGATAGGGGATGGTTAGGGATAGGGATGGTTAGGGGGGATGGATAGGGATGGTTAGGGGATGGTTAGGGATGGATGGATGGGGTTTAGGGATGGATGGGGGATGGATAGGGATGGATAGGGAGGGGATGGATAGGGATGGGGTTAGGGATGGATAGGGGATGGGGATAGGGATGGGGTTTAGGGGATGGGTTTAGGGGATGGATAGGGGATGGATGGGGGATGGGATGGGGTTAGAGGATGGATAGGGATGGGGTTAGAGGATGGATAGGGGATGGATAAGGGATGGGGTTAGGATGGATAGGGGATGGATAAGGGATGGGTTAGATGATGGATAGGGGATGGATAAAGGGATGGGGTTAGATGATGGATAGGGGATGGATAAGGGATGGGGTTAGATGATGGGGGATGGATAGGGGATGGGGTTAGAGGATGGATAGGGGATGGATAGGGATGGGGTTAGGGGATGGATAGGGGATGGATAGGGGATGGGGTTAGGGGATGTATAGGGGATGGGTTTAGGGGATGGATAGGGGTGGATGGGGATGGATAGGGATGGGGTTAGAGGGATGGATAGGGATGGATAAGGGATGGGGTTAGATGATGGATAGGGGGGATATAGGGATGGGGTAGAGATGATGGATAGGGATGGATAAGGGATGGGGTTAGATGATGGATAGGGGATGGATAAGGGATGGGGTTAGATGATGGATAGGGGATGGATAGGGGATGGGGTTAGAGGATGGATAGGGGATGGGGTTAGAGGATGGATAGGGGATGGGGTTAGAGGATGGATAGGGGATGGGGTTAGAGGATGGATAGGGATGGGATTAGGGATGGATAGTGGATGGGGTTAGGGGATGGATAGGGGATGGGATTAGGGGATGGGGTTAGAGGATGGATAGGGGATGGGACCAGATGATGGATGGGGGATGGGGTGAGAGGATGGACAAGGGATGGGGTTATGGGATGGATAGTGAATGGATAGGGGATGGGGTTAGGGATGGATAGTGGATGGGGTAAGGAATGGGGGCAGAGGATGGATAGGGGATGGGGTAGAAGATGGATGGGGAATGTGGGTAGAGGATGATATGGGATGGGTACAGGATGTGGTACAGGATGGATAGGGGATGGATACTAGATGGGGTTATGGGATGGTTAGGGGATGGTTAGGGGACTGGGTTGGGGGATGGTTGTTGGATGGATAATGGATGGATAATGGATGGATAGGGGATGGTTAGGGGACTGGGTTGGGGGATGGTTGTTGGATGGATAATGGATGGTTAGGGGATGGTTAGGGACTGGGTTGGGGATGGTTGTTGGATGGATAATGGATGGTTAGAGGATGGTAGGGGATGGGGTTAGGGGGATGGATAGGGGATGGGGTTAGGGGGATGGATAGGGGATGGGGTTAGAGGATGGATAGGGATGGGGTTAAAGGATGGATAGGGGTTTAGGGGATGGATAGGGATAAGAGGATGGGGATGGTTAGGGGATGGATAGGGGATCGGTTTAGGGGATGGATAGGGATGGGATAAGAGGATGGTTAGGGGATGGGGTTAGGATGGATAGGGATGGGGTTAGGGGATGGATAGGGATGGATAGGGGATGGGGTTAGGGATGGATAGGGGATGGGGTTGGGGATGGATGGGGATGGATAGGGATGGGGTTAGGGGATGGATAGGGGGATGGGTTTAGGGGATGGATAGGGGATGGATGGGGGATGGATAGGGGATGGGGTTAGAGGATGGATAGGGGATGGATAGGGGATGGGGTTAGGGGATGGATAGGGGATGGGTTTAGGGGATGGATAGGGGTGGATGGGGATGGTTAGGGGATGGATAGGGGATGTGGTTAGGGGATGGATAGGGGGATGGGGTTAGGGGACTGGGTAAGGGGGTGGTTAGGGGATGGTTAGGGGATGGGGTTAGGGATGGATAGGGGATGGGGTTAGGGGACTGGGTAAGGGGGTGGTTAGGGGAATGGTTAGGGGATGGGGTTAGGGATGGTGTTAGGGATGGGGTTAGGGATGGTTAGGGGATGGATAGGGGATGGTTAGGGGATGGATAGGGATGGATAGGGATAGGGTTAAGGGATGGTTAGGGATGGATAGGGGATGGGGTTAGGGGATTCTAGGGATGGATAGGGATGGTTAGGGATGGGGTTAGGGATGGTTAGGGATGGGGTTAGGGATGGTGTTAGGGGATGGGGTTAGGGGATGGTTAGGGGATGGATAGGGGATGGATAGGGGATGGGGTTAAGGGATGGTTAGGGATGGATAGGGATGGATAGGGATGGGGTTAGGGGATGGTTAGGGATGGGGTTAGGGGATGGGGTTAGGGATGGTTAGGGGATGGTTAGGGGATGGGGTTAGGGGATGGTTAGGGGATGGGGTTAGGGGATGGTTAGGGATGGGGTTAGGGGATGGTTAGGGGATGGTTAAGGAATGGATAGGGGATGGTTAGGGGATGGATAGGGGATGGATAGGGATGGTTAGGGGATGGATAGGGATGGATAGGGGATGGGGTTAAGGGATGGTTAGGGGATGGATGGGGGATGGGGTTAGGGGATGGTTAGGGGATGGATAGGGATGGGGATGGTTGGGGATGGATAGGGGGATGGGGATGGTTGGGGATGGGGATGGTTAGGGGATGGGGTTAGGGGATGGATAGGGATGGGGTTAGAGGATGGATAGGGGATGGGGTTAGGGATGGATAGGGATCGGTTTAGGGATGGATGGGGATGGGATAAGAGGATGGCTAGGGATGGGGTTAGAGGATGGATAGGGGATGGGGTTAGGGATGGATAGGGATGGATAGGGATGGGGTTAGGGGATGGATAGGGATGGGGTTAGGGGATGGATAAGGGGATGGATAGGGGATGGGTTTAGGGATGGATAGGGGATGGATGGGGATGGATAGGGATGGGGTGAGAGGATGGACAAGGGATGGGGTTATGGGATGGATAGTGAATGGATAGGGATGTGGTTAGGGGATGGATAGTGGATGGGGGTAAGGAATGGGGGCAGAGGATGGATAGGGATGGGGTAGAAGATGGATGGGGAATGTGGGTAGAGGATGATATGGGATTGGGTACAGGATGTGGTACAGGATGGATAGGGGATGGATACTAGATGGGGTTACGGGATGGTTAGGGGATGGTTAGGGGACTGGGTTGGGGGATGGTTGTTGGATGGATAATGGATGGATAATGGATGGATAGGGGATGGTTAGGGACTGGGTTGGGGATGGTTGTTGGATGGATAATGGATGGTTAGGGGATGGTTAGGGACTGGGTTGGGGGATGGTTGTTGGATGGATAATGGATGGTTAGGGATGGTTAATGGACTGGGTTGGGCGATGGTTGTTGGATGGATAATGGATGGTTAGAGGATGGATAGGGATGGGGTTAGGGGATGGATAGGGATGGGGTTAGGGGGATGGATAGGATGGGGTTAGAGGATGGATAGGGGATGGGGTTAAGGGATGGATAGGGATTGGTTTAGGGATGGATAGGGATGGGATAAGAGGATGGCTAGGGGATGGGGTTAGGGATGGATAGGGATCGGTTTAGGGATGGATAGGGGATGGATAAGAGGATGGCTAGGGATGGGGTTAGAGGATGGATAGGGGATGGGGTTAGGGATGGATAGGGATGGATAGGGGATGGGGTTAGGGATGGATAGGGATGGATAGGGATGGGGTTGGGGGATGGATAGGGGATGGGTTTAGGGGATGGATAGGGGATGGATGGGGATGGATAGGGGATGGGGTTAGAGGATGGATAGGGGATGGATAGGGGATGGGGTTAGGGGATGGATAGGGGATGGGTTTAGGGGATGGATAGGGGTGGATGGGGATGGTTAGGGGATGGATAGGGATGGGGTTAGGGATGGATAGGATGGGGTTAGGGACTGGGTAAGGGGGGTTAGGGATGGTTAGGGGATGGGGTTAGGGATGGTTAGGGATGGGGTTAAGGGATGTTAGGGATGGATAGGGATGGGGTTAGGGGATGGTTAGGGGATGGGGTTAGGGGATGGTGTTAGGGGATGGGGTTAGGGGGATGGGGTTAGGGGATGGTTAGGGATGGGGTTAGGGATAAGGGGATGGGGTTAGGGATGGTTAGGGATGGTTAAGGAATGGATAGGGGATGGTTAGGGGACGGATAGGATGGATAGGGATGGTTAGGGATGGATAGGGGATGGATAGAGGATGGGGTTAAGGGATGGTTAGGGATGGATAGGGATGGGGTTAGCGGATGTTTAGGGGATGGATAGGGATGGGGATGGTTAGGGGATGGATAGGGGATGGGGATGGTTAGGGGATGGGGATGGTTAGGGATGGGGTTAGGGATGGATAGGGGATGGGGTTAGAGGATGGATAGGGATGGGGTTAGGGGATGGATAGGGGATCGGTTTAGGGATGGATGGGGGATGGGATAAGAGGATGGCTAGGGATGGGGTTAGAGGATGGATAGGGATGGGGTTAGGGATGGATAGGGATGGATAGGGGATGGGGTTAGGGATGGATAGGGATGGATAGGGATGGGGTTAGGGGATGGATAAGGGATGGATAGGGATGGGTTTAGGGGATGGATAGGGGATGGATGGGGGATGGATAGGGGATGGGGTTAGAGGATGGATAGGGATGGATAAGGATGGGGTTAGATGATGGATAGGGATGGATAAGGGATGGGGGTAGATGATGGATAGGGGATGGATAAGGGATGGGGTTAGATGATGGATAGGGATGGATAAGGGATGGGGTTAGATGATGGATAGGGGATGGGGTGAGAGGATGGACAAGGGATGGGGTTATGGGATGGATAGTGAATGGATAGGGGATGGGGTTAGGGGATGGATAGTGGATGGGGGTAAGGAATGGGGGCAGAGGATGGATAGGGATGGGGTAGAAGATGGATGGGGAATGTGGGTAGAGGATGATATGGGATGGAGTACAGGATGTGGTACAGGATGGATAGGGGATGGATACTAGATGGGGTTAAGGGATGGTTAGGGGGTGGTTAGGGACTGGGTTGGGGGATGGTTGTTGGATGGATAATGGATGGATAATGGATGGATTGGGGATGGTTAGGGACTGGGTTGGGGGATGGTTGTTGGATGGATAATGGATGGTTAGGGATGGTTAGGGACTGGGTTGGGGGATGGTTGTTGGATGGATAATGGATGGTTAGGGGATGGTTACGGGACTGGGTTGGGCGATGGTTGTTGGATGGATAATGGATGGTTGTGATGGATAGGGATGGATAGGGGATGGGGTTAGAGGATGGATAGGGGATGGGGTTAAGGGATGGATAGGGGATTGGTTTAGGGATGGATAGGGATGGGATAAGATGGCTAGGGGATGGGGTTAGGGGATGGATAGGGATCGGTTTAGGGATGGATAGGGATGGGATAAGAGGATGGCTAGGGACGGGGTTAGAGGATGGATAGGGATGGGGTTAGGGGATGGATAGGGGATGGATAGGGGATGGGGTTAGGATGGGGTTAGGGATGGATAGGGATGGGGTTAGGGATGGATAGGGGATGGGGTTAGGGATGGATAGGGGATGGGGTTAGAGGATGGATAGGGATGGGGTTAAGGGATGGATAGGGATTGGTTTAGGGATGGATAGGGATGGGATAAGAGGATGGCTAGGGATGGGGTTAGGGATGGATAGGATCGGTTTAGGGATGGATAGGGATGGATAAGAGGATGGCTAGGGACGGGGTTAGAGGATGGATAGGGATGGGGTTAGGGGATGGATAGGGATGGATAGGGATGGGGTTAGGGGATGGGGTTAGGGGATGGATAGGGGATGGGGTTAGGGGATGGATAGGGGATGGATAGGGGATGGGGTTAGGGGGATGGATAGGGATGGGTTTAGGGGATGGATAGGGGATGGATGGGGGATGGATAGGGGATGGGGTTAGAGGATGGATAGAGGATGGGGTTAGAGGATGGATAGGGGATGGATAAGGGATGGGGTTAGATGATGGATAGGGATGGATAAGGGATGGGGTTAGATGATGGATAGGGATGGGGTTAGAGGATGGATAGGGATGGGGTTAGATGATGGATAGGGGATGGATAAGGGATGGGGGTAGATGATGGATAGGGATGGATAAGGGATGGGGTTAGATGATGGATAGGGATGGATAAGGGATGGGGTTAGATGATGGATAGGGATGGATAGGGGATGGGGTTAGAGGATGGATAGGGATGGGGTTAGAGGATGGATAGGGGATGGGGTTAGAGGATGGATAGGGGATGGGGTTAGAGGATGGATAGGGGATGGTGTTAGAGGATGGATAGGGATGGGATTAGGGATGGATAGTGGATGGGGTTAGGGATGGATAGGGATGGGATTAGGGATGGGGTTAGAGGATGGATAGGGATGGGACCAGATGATGGATAGGGATGGGGTGAGAGGATGGACAAGGGATGGGGTTATGGGATGGATAGTGAATGGATAGGGATGGGGTTAGGGATGGATAGTGGATGGGGTGGAATGGGGGCAGAGGATGGATAGGGGGATGGGGTAGAAGATGGATGGGGAATGTGGGTAGAGGATGATATGGGATGGAGTACAGGATGTGGTACAGGATGGATAGGGATGGATACTAGATGGGGTTACGGGATGGTTAGGGGATGGTTAGGGGACTGGGTTGGGGGATGGTTGTTGGATGGATAATGGATGGATAGGGGATGGTTAGGGGACTGGGTTGGGGGATGGTTGTTGGATGGATAATGGATGGTTAGGGGATGGTTAGGGACTGGGTTGGGGGATGGTTGTTGGATGGATAATGGATGGTTAGGGACGGTTACGGGACTGGGTTGGGCGATGGTTGTTGGATGGATAATGGATGGTTAGAGGATTGATAGGGATGGGGTTAGGGGATGGATAGGGGATGGGGTTAGGGGATGGATAGGGATGGGGTTAGAGGATGGATAGGGATGGGGTTAAGGGATGGATAGGGGATTGGTTTAGGGGATGTATAGGGGATGGATAAGAGGATGGCTAGGGGATGGGGTTAGGGGATGGATAGGGATCGGTTTAGGGGATGGATAGGGATGGGATAAGAGGATGGCTAGGGATGGGGTTAGAGGATGGATAGGGATGGGGTTAGGGGATGGATAGGGGATGGATAGGGGATGGATAGGGATGGGGTTAGGGGATGGATAGGGATGGGGTTAGGGGATGGATAGGGATGGGGTTAGGGGATGGATAGGGATGGATAGGGATGGGGTTAGGGGATGGATAGGGGATGGGTTTAGGGATGGATAGGGGATGGATGGGGGATGGATAGGGATGGGGTTAGAGGATGGATAGAGGATGGGGTTAGAGGATGGATAGGGGGGTTAGATGATGGATAGGGATTGGGTTAGATGATGGATAGGGGATGGATAAGGGATGGGGTTGATGGATAGGGATGGATAGGGGATTGGGTTAGATGATGGATAGGGGATGGATAAGGGATGGGGTTAGATGATGGATAGGGGATGGGGATAGAATGGATAGGGGGGGTTAGATGATGATAGGGGATGGATAGGGATGGGGGTAGATGATGGATAGGGGATGGATAAGGGATGGGGTTAGATGATGGATAGGGATGGATAAGGGATGGGGTTAGAGGATGGATAGGGATGGGGTTAGAGGATGGATAGGGATGGGGTTAGAGGATGGATAGGGGATGGGATTAGGGATGGATAGTGGATGGGGTTAGGGGGATGGATAGGGGATGGGATTAGGGGATGGGGTTAGAGGATGGATAGGGATGGGACCAGATGATGGATAGGGGATGGGGTGAGAGGATGGACAAGGGATGGGGTTATGGGATGGATAGTGAATGGATAGGGGATGGGGTTAGAGGATGGATAGGGGATGGGGGTAAGGAATGGGGGCAGAGGATGGATAGGGGATGGGGTAGAAGATGGATGGGGAATGTGGGTAGAGGATGATATGGGATGGAGTACAGGATGTGGTACAGGATGGATAGGGGATGGATACTAGATGGGGTTACGGGATGGTTAGGGGATGGTTAGGGGACTGGGTTGGGGGATGGTTGTTGGATGGATAATGGATGGATAATGGATGGATAGGGATGGTTAGGGGACTGGGTTGGGGATGGTTGTTGGATGGATAATGGATGGTTAGGGATGGTTAGGGACTGGGTTGGGGGATGGTTGTTGGATGGATAATGGATGGTTAGGGATGGTTACGGGACTGGGTTGGGCGATGGTTGTTGGATGGATAATGGATGGTTAGAGGATTGATAGGGATGGGGTTAGGGGATGGATAGGGGATGGGGTTAGGGGATGGATAGGGGATGGGGTTAGAGGATGGATAGGGATGGGGTTAAGGGATGGATAGGGATTGGTTTAGGGATGGGATAAGAGGATGGCTAGGGATGGGGTTAGGGATGGATAGGGGATCGGTTTAGGGGATGGATAGGGGATGGGATAAGAGGATGGCTAGGGATGGGGTTAGAGGATGGATAGGGATGGGGTTAGGGATGGATAGGGATGGATAGGGATGGGGTTAGGGGATGGATAGGGATGGGGTTAGGGGATGGATAGGGGATGGATAGGGATGGGTTTAGGGGATGGATAGGGATGGATGGGGATGGATAGGGATGGGGTTAGAGGATGGATAGAGGATGGGGTTAGAGGATGGATAGGGGATAGATAAGGGATGGGGTTAGATGATGGATAGGGGATGGATAAGGGATGGGGTTAGATGATGGATAGGGGATGGGGTTAGAGGATGGATAGGGGATGGGGTTAGAGGATGGATAGGGGATGGGGTTAGAGGATGGATAGGGGATGGGGTTAGGGGATGGATAGTGGATGGGGTTAGGGATGGATAGTGGATGGGGTTAGGGGATGATAGGGGATGGGGTTAGGGGATGGGGTTAGAGGATGGATAGGGGATGGGGCCAGAGGATGGATAGGGGATGGGGTTAGATGATGGATAAGGGATGGGGTTATGGGATGGATAGTGAATGGATAGGGGATGGGGTTAGGGGTGGATAGTGGATGGGGGTAAGGAATGGGGGCAGAGGATGGATAAGGGATGTGGTAGAAGATGGATGGGGAATGTGGGTAGAGGATGATAGGGGATGGGGTACAGGATGTGGTACAGGATGGATAGGGATGGATAGGAGATGGGGTTACGGGATGGTTAGGGGATGGTTAGGGGACTGGGTTGGGGGATGGTGTTGGATGGATAATGGATGGATAGAGGATGGTTAGGGGACCGGGTTAGAGGATGGTGTTGGATGGATAATGGATGGATAGGGGATGGGGTTAGGGGATGGTTAGTGGATGGATAATGGATGTTTAGGGGATGGTTAGGGGACTGGGTTAGAGGATGGTGTTGGATGGATAATGGATGGATAGGGGATGGGGTTAGGGGATGGTTAGTGGATGGATAATGGATGTTTAGGGGATGGTTAGGGGACTGGGTTAGGGGATGGTTGTTGGATGGATAATGGATGGATAGGGGATGGGCTCGAGCTGGTAGAAGGGCTGGATCTGGGCCTAGGATGTGGATGGGGCTTGGAGGGTAAAAACTCTCATTCTGTTAACGCCTAATAAATGGTTGATTTCGTTTTCTCTCACATGTCAAATGATTTTGGCACAGTCACATATTCCTAATTTGGAAACAAATGACTTCCCACTAGGATCCCTGCTCCTGCATTTTACTATAATGACCTCCCATCATCTTTGGGTTAGCAACATCATATGAATGAGTAATTGTTCATTTGAAAAAATACACATTTTGAATAAATTGTTGTTGATAAGTTTCAGTTGCTAAATTGTTATTAAAGTCTGCTTGGACTGCTCTCACTTCAAAGATAATGCGTTGTGTTAAATGAACGATTGTTAGTCATAGCCCAGTGAGGGACATCAAATTAAATCACATTTTATTTGTTGCATACACATATTTAGCATATGTTAAATGCTTTTGTTCCTAGCTCCAACAGTGCAGTAGTATCTAACAATTCACAACAATACACACAAATCTAAAAGTAAAAGAATGGAAGTGAGAAATATATAAATATTAGGATGAGCAATGTCGGAGAGGCATTGACTAAAATACAGTTGAATAGAATACAGTATATATATAGGAAATGATTAAAGCAGTATGTAAACATTATTAAAAATATACATTTTTAAAATGTCACCTTTATTTAACCAGGTAGGTCAGTTGAGAACAAGTTCTCATTTACAACTGCGACCTGGACAAAACAGTGCGACACAAACAACAACACAGAGTTACACATGGAATTAACAAAGGTACAGTCAATAACACAATAGAACATATATATATACAGGGTGTGCAAATGAGGTAAGATTAGGGAGGAAAGGCAATAAATAGGCCAAAGTGTCGAAGTAATTACAATTTAGCAATTAAACACTGGAGTGATAGATGTGCAGAAGATGAACTTGCAAGTAGAGATACTGGGGTGCAAAGGAGAAAAAAATCAAATAAATAACAATATGGGGATGAGGTAGTTGGATGGGCTATTTACAGATGGGCTGTGAACAGGTGTGTTCCATTATTAAAGTGATCAGAGATTCCATGTCTATGTACAGCACCAGCAAAGCACCCCCCACAATCACACCTCTTCCTCCATGCTTCATGTTTGGAACCACACATGCAGAGATCATCTGTTCACCTACTCTGCATCTCACAGAGACGGTGGTTGGAACCAAAAATCTTGGACTCATCAGACCAGAGGAAAGATTTCCATGTTTCTGGCACAAGCAAGTCTCTTATTGTTATTGGTGTCGTTTAGTAGTGGTTTCTTTGCAGCAATGAAGGCCTGATTCACGCTTCTTTGAACAGTTGACGTTGAGAGGTGTCTGTTACTTGAACTCTAACAATAATTTATTTGGGCTGCAATTTCTGAGGCTGGTAACTCTAATGAACGTATCCTCTGCAGCCGAGGTAAATCTGGGTCTTAATTTCCTGTGGTGGTCCTCATGAGAAGCAGTTTCATCATAGCACTTGAATGGTTTCTGCGACTGCACTTGAAGAAACTTTCAAAGTTGTTGAAATTTTCCACATTGGCTGACCTTCATGTCTTAAAGTATTGATAGACTGTCGTTTCTCTTTGCTTATTTGAGTTGTTCTTGCCATAATGTGGACTTGATATTTTACTAAATAGGGCTATCTTCTGTATACCACTCCTACCCTGTCACAACACAAGTGATTGGCTGAAAAGCATTAAGGAAAGAAATTCCACAAATGTACTTTTAACAAGACACACCTGTTAATTGAAATGCATTCCAGGTGACTACATCATGAAGCTGGTTGAGAGAATGCCAAGAGTGTGCAATGCTGTCATCAAGGCAAATGGTGGCTACTTTGAACAATCTCAAATATAAAATATATTTTGATTTGTTGAACACTTTTTTTGGTTAATTCCATTACTGTTATTTCATAGTTTGTCTCTTCACTATTATTCTACAATGTAGAAAATAGTAAAAATAAAGAAAAATCCTTGAATGAGAAGGTGTGTCCAAACTTCTGACTTCTGACTTGTATTCTAATATGTTTATATATATATATATATATATCTATATATATATATATATATATCTATCTATATCTATCTATATATCTATCTATCTATCTATCTATCTATCTATCTATCTATCTATCTATCTATCTATCTATATCTATCTATCTATCTATCTATCTATCTATCTATCTATCTATCTATCTATCTATCTATCTATCTATCTATCTATCTATCTATCTATCTATCTATCTATCTATCTATCTATCTATCTATCTATCTATCTATCTATCTATCTATCTATCTATCTATCTATCTATCTATCTATCTATCTATCTATCTATCTATCTATCTATCTATCTATCTATCTATCTATCTATCTATCTATCTATCTATCTATCTATCTATCTATCTATCTATCTATCTATATATATATATATATATATATATATATATATAAACATATTAGAATACAAAAACACAGTCATGGTATAACAAAACAAATCACCCAGAAAAACAATTTACATTCTTCCACAAGTAAGTTCCCAATCAATCAATAATTGCCCAAACGGCACCAGAACATGAAGATGAAACGTATTTAGAATTTTGTCCCAGCAGTACAGTGGATTAAAACTAAGAGACGGTTTTGTAGCCTCTTATAATCCAACAGATTCCATAGAGCAGCGTTACAAGATCAAACACTTCAATGCACAATGTTCTATTGTCAACACCTCGATTAGACTGAAAGGCTATAAATCCCCCCCCCATCCAAACTAACATGCATTAGCCTACACTTTATACATCACAGTTTTAAACTAACGCGGTAGGGAGTGCTTTGGGACACACACGAGCAGCCGTTCACCAATTGGACAGCTCATAACTTTGTTAAATCTCCAACGCCTCCAAAACATCTGCTAAGAGGATGTCTGCCAACGAGTTTTAACGCTCAATCTGATTGAATCTAGGGCTTAGTCCTTGTAAATTATTATCTTTATTATCTTTCGATCATGGAGAAATGGGGGTATATAGTAGTAGATACATACAACTTGACTCGGGCCATTAACAGCAGAGAAAAATACAAGGAAATAGTGATTATTTTGTGTTTTGTTTTGCCCTAGTGGTGGGGGAGGGGTATTAATTCATTTAGATTTATGATAAAGATTAAGAACAGAAAAGGATATATGTTTTGCAATTGGGTTGGTGACAGGAGAAAATGAACAAGAGCTTATATGCAGAGCAAATGGCTCACTATTCCCTGCCACTTTATCTTGTTTTACCTTTATTTAACTAGGCAAGTTAGTTAAGAACAAATTCTTATTTTCAATGACAACCTAGGAACAGTGGCTTAACTGCCTTGTTTAAGCGCAGAACAACAGATTTGAACATCCCACGAGCACCATTAAATCCTTTATTAAAATTGAAAGAATATGGCACCGCAACAAACCTGCCAAGAGAGGGCCGCCCACCAAAACTCAATGACCAGGCAAGGAGGGCATTAATCAGAGAGACAACAAAGAGACCAACGATAACCCTGAAGAAGCTGCTAAGCTCTACAGCGGAGATTGGAGTATCTGTCCATAGGACGACTTTAAGACATACACTCCACAGAGCTGGGCTTTACGGAAGAGTGGCCAGAAAAAGCCATTGTTTAAAGAAACAAATAAGCAAACACATTTGGTGTTCACCAAAAGGCATGTTGGAGACTCCCCAAACATATGGAAGAAGGTACTCTGGTCAGAGACTAAATTGAGCTTTTTGGCCATCAAGGAAAATGCTATGTCTGGCGCAAACCCAACACATCGCATTACCCTGAGAACACCATCCACCATGTTGGTGGCAGCATCGTGCTGTGGGGATGTTTTTCATCGGCAGGGACTGGGTAACTGGTCAGAATTGAAGGAATGCAACTAAATCAAGGGACATTCTTGAGGGAAACCTGTTTCAGTCTTCCAGAGATTTGAAGACTGGGACAGAGGTTCACTTTCCAGCAGGACAATGACCCTAAGCATACAGCTAAAGCAACACTTGAGTGGTTTAAGGGAAAACATAGAAATGTCTTGGAATAGCCTACTCAAAGCCCAGACCTCAATCCAATTGAGTATCTGTGGTATGACTTAAATATTGCTGTACACCAGCAGAACCCATCCAGCTGGAGCTGGAGCAGGTTTAACCTTGAAGAATGGGCAAAATCCCAGTGGCTAGATGTGCCAAGCTTTTAGAGACATACCCCAAGAGACTTGCAGCTGTAATTGCTGCAAAAGGTGGCTCTACAAAGTCTTGACTTTGGGTGGGTGAATAGACACACAAAGTCCTAATGCTGCAGTAAGTGCAGAGGTTTATGTTCTTTACAGGCTCATTGGCTTTGGGATATTCTGTTAACATTTCTCTCTTGCTGTTGTCGACGTTCATCTAAAAGCTGAATGACTAAGAGAATAGGAAAAACCTGCTGAGCATAAAACATTGATCCTTACTTATGTAATATTTATTTTCACAATGTGTTGAGATAGCGCTGACAGACATCTAAGCTCTGCTTCTAGCTCCTAAGCAACTTTGCAGTAAATCCAGGTGATAACAGATTACATTGATAACTTGAGCTTGGTTCCCAAGTTTCTAAAGCATACCAAACTTTTTTTGATTGTGGTATAGTGTCACCATAACATTTGAATTGAGGATCATAACCATTAGGATATTTTAGCAATCTGCAGTCCTAAATCCCCCCTTTAAAGCCTTCAGATGTGAGCTAAACAGTTAACTTGCACTAGATTTGTACGTCTTTTAGGCTATGGATAAAAAAGTTAACTTGTTCTAAAGGTTTAGCTCAGTTGTTTCCTGCTTTGCATTTGGCGAAATAATTTGCAAAAAATTTACACTACATGACCAAAAATATGTGGACACCTGCTCGTCAAACATCTCATTCCAAAATCATGGTCATTAATAATGGAGTTGGTCCCCGCTTTGCTCCTATAACAGCCTCCACTCTCTGGGAAGGCTTTCCAGTAGATGTTGGAACATTGCTGCAGGGACTTGCTTCCATTCAGCCACAAGAGCATTAGTGAGGTCAGTCACTGATTTTGGGCGATTAGGCCTGACTCACAGTTGCCATTCCAATTCATCCCAAAGGTGTTCGATGGGGTTGAGGTGAGGGCTTCGTGCAGGCCAGTCAAGTTCTTCCAAACCAATCTCGACAAACCATTACTGTATGCACCTCGCTTTATGCACAGGAGCATTACCATGCTGAAACAGGATAGGGCCTTGCCCAAACTATTGCCAATAAGGTGAAAGTAATCATTAAATATTTAAATAATGAAACAATCGTCTTGATTGACATTGTATGCTGTAGCGTTAAGATTTCCCATCACTGGAACTAAGGGGCCTAGCCTGAACCATGAAAAACAGCCCCAGAGAATTATTCCTCCTCCACCAAACTTTACAGTTGGCATTATGCATTTGGGCAGGTAGTGTTCTCCTGGCATCCACCAAACCCAGATTCGTCCGTCGGGCTGCCAGATGGTTAGGCATGATTCATTACTCTAGAGAACGCATCTTCAATGCTCCAAAGTCTAATGGCGGCAACATTTACACCACTCCATCTGATGCTTGGCATTGCAGATGGTGATCTTAGGCTTGTGTGCGGCTGCTCGGCCATGGAAACCCATTTCATGAAGCTCTTGTGCTGACGTTGCTTCCAGAGGCAGTTTGGAACTCGGTAGTGAGTGTTGGAACCGAGGACAGACGATATTTCCGCACTATGCCCTTCAGCAGTCAGATGTCCCATTCTGTGAGCTTGTGTGGTCTACCACTTCGCGGCTGAGCTGTTGTTGCTCCTAGAGGTTTCCACTTCACAATAACAGCACTTACAGTTGACCGGGGCAGCTCTAGCAGGGCAGAAATTTGATGAACTGACTTGTTGGAAAGGTGGCATCCTATGACAGTGCCACATTGAAAGTCACTGAGCTCTTCAGTACGGGCCATTCTACAGCCAATGTTTGTCTATGGAGATTGCATGGCTGTGTGCTGGATTCTATACACCTGTCAGCAACGGGTGTGGCTGAAATAGCAAATCCAGTAATTAGAAGGGGAGTCCACATACATTTGTACATATAGTGCATAAACTAGAGCATTCAATATGCAGGTTAATATATGTAGACCAATATATAGGCTATGGACATTACTTTGTACAATTTCTCCAGTCAGTTATTGTTTTCTTGCTCAAACCTCAAGCAACACCTGTCAAACTCAGACAGTTCTCTCAAAACCCAGGTATGTCGATTAGCACGGGACTAGTATTATCAGAGGACTTTGGCAAAAAACAGTAGGTCATTCTGGTTAGTCGTTCTGATTTCAGTTTCCATTTAACCCATCTAAACCGTAGGCTACAGTTCCCTGGACATGCCATAGGCCTATTTGAAGTCCCATCTAGTCACATATAGTGACTGTCTAATTTCTATAGAGCCTCACATCATCACACAACATACTACTTCACCAAACCTTTTTCAAACATTACATTTCTCACCCTCCCTTGTTTTTATGTTCAACTCTCCTTTCTCAGCTTTTGTCTTATTGAATTAAACTTTAACAATGCCCTTTATGTCTCCGTGGATCGACTTTTTCTGCAGTTTCTAAAAGCATTATTTGGCGATTGGCTGTGTAGGCTATTTGAGCCCTAAAGATGAGACTTATGCACTAATAGCAGATAGAGGTTTTTCTTTCATTATTTTAGTCTATGTAGACTATAGAAGATTTAACTTTTTTTTTTAGGAAATGTTTCTCTTTACTCATCCTGCCACCAACACCCGCCCTTCAGCCACACAATATTTAATGACTCTAAACCCATCCGCCCCGGGGTTATAACCAAGGGGACTGCTGCCATCGTCAAAGCTCAACAGAGGTTCGCCAGGTGCCGCCCGTACTCAGCATGCAGGTAGCATAACATGACAGAGAGGACAAACCAGTGTTAGTTCTGGTGATGACTGATGTTCCATACTCATTTTTCATCTAGGGGTGTATGAGAGTACGGATAACATGTGAGAATCCATAACGCAGACAGAACTTAAGAGCGCATTGAAGATGAAAGGGAAATATTTTTAGACTAAAGAACCAATAAAAGCCTTCAGACAGACCGCCTCTGGAAAAGAGTAGTGTAAACAACACTGTTGGTTTAACTCAGATTTGTTTTACTGAGAGAGGAGAGTTACTCTTTGAAATGCACGTCGTTTGCCGCTCCGCAGGCCATGAGAGCAGCAGACAGATGGATCCTGAGCAGACTACACAGGGCAGATGGATCCTGAGCAGACTACACAGGAGATTTGGATCCTGAGCAGACTACACATGACAGATGGATCCTGAGCAGACTACACAGGGCAGATGGATCCTGAGCAGACTACACAGGAGATTTGGATCCTGAGCAGACTACACAGGACAGATGGATCCTGAGCAGACTACACAGGGCAGATGGATCCTGAGCAGACTACACAGGGCAGATGGATTCTGAGTAGACTACACAGGACAGATGGATTCTGAGCAGACTACACAGGACATATGGATCCTGAGCAGACTACACAGGGCAGATGGATCCTGAGCAGACTACACAGGACAGATGGATTCTGAGCAGACTACACAGGGCAGATGGATCCTGAGCAGACTACACAGGACAGATGGATTCTGAGCAGACTACACAGGGCAGATGGATCCTGAGCAGACTACACAGGACAGATGGATCCTGAGCAGACTACACAGGGCAGATGGATCCTGAGCAGACTACACAGGGCAGATGGATCCTGAGCAGACTACACAGGGCAGAATGGATCCTGAGCAGACTACACAGGACAGATGGATCCTGAGCAGACTACACAGGGCAGATGGATCCTGAGCAGACTACACAGGGTAGATGGATCCTGAGCAGACTACACAGGGCAGATGGATCCTGAGCAGACTACACAGGACAGATGGATCCTGAGCAGACTACACAGGACAGATGGATCCTGAGCAGACTACACAGGGCAGATGGATCCTGAGCAGACTACACAGGAGATTTGGATCCTGAGCAGACTACACAGGACAGATGGATCCTGAGCAGACTACACAGGAGATTTGGATCCTGAGCAGACTACACAGGACAGATGGATTCTAAGCAGACTACACAGGGCAGATGGATACTGAGCAGACTACACAGGACAGATGGATTCTGAGCAGACTACACAGGGCAGATGGATCCTGAGCAGACTACACAGGACAGATGGATCCTGAGCAGACTACACAGGGCAGATGGATCCTGAGCAGACTACACAGGAGATTTGGATCCTGAGCAGACTACACAGGACAGATGGATCCTGAGCAGACTACACAGGACAGATGGATCCTGAGCAGACTACACAGGGCAGATGGATCCTGAGCAGACTACACAGGACAGATGGATCCTGAGCAGACTACACAGGAGATTTGGATCCTGAGCAGACTACACATGACAGATGGATCCTGAGCAGACTACACAGGGCAGATGGATCCTGAGCAGACTACACAGGAGATTTGGATCCTGAGCAGACTACACAGGACAGATCGATCCTGAGCAGAGTACACAGGGCAGATGGATCCTGAGCAGACTACACAGGGCAGATGGATTCTGAGTAGACTACACAGGACAGATGGATTCTGAGCAGACTACACAGGACATATGGATCCTGAGCAGACTACACAGGACATATGGATCCTGAGCAGACTACACAGGACAGATGGATTCTGAGCAGACTACACAGGACATATGGATCCTGAGCAGACTACACAGGACAGATGGATTCTGAGCAGACTACACAGGACAGATGGATTCTGAGCAGACTACACAGGACAGATGGATTCTGAGCATACTACACAGGACAGATGGATTCTGAGCAGACTACACAGGACATATGGAACCTGAGCAGACTACACAGGACAGATGGAGCCTGAGCAGACTACACAGGACAGATGGATTCTGAGCAGACTACACAGGACAGATGGATTCTGAGCAGACTACACAGGACAGATAGATTCTGAGCAGACTACACAGGACAGATGGATTCTGAGCAGACTACACAGGACAGATAGATTCTGAGCAGACTACACAGGACAGATAGATTCTGAGCAGACTACACAGTACAGATAGATTCTGAGCAGACTACACAGGACAGATGGATTCTGAGCAGACTACACAGGGCAGATGGATCCTGAGCAGACTACACAGGACAGATGGATTCTGAGCAGACTACACAGGACAGATGGATTCTGAGCAGACTACACAGGACAGATGGATTCTGAGCAGACTACACAGGACAGATGGATTCTGAGCAGACTACACAGGACAGATGGATTCTGAGCAGACTACACAGGACAGATAGATTCTGAGCAGACTACACAGGACAGATAGATTCTGAGCAGACTACACAGGACAGATAGATTCTGAGCAGACTACACAGGACAGATAGATTCTGAGCAGACTACACAGGACAGATGGATTCTGAGCAGACTACACAGGACAGATAGATTCTGAGCAGACTACACAGGACAGATAGATTCTGAGCAGACTACACAGGACAGATAGATTCTGAGCAGACTACACAGGACAGATAGATTCTGAGCAGACTACACAGGACAGATGGATTCTGAGCAGACTACACAGGACAGATAGATTCTGAGCAGACTACACAGGACAGATAGATTCTGAGCAGACTACACAGGACAGATAGATTCTGAGCAGACTACACAGGACAGATGGATTCTGAGCAGACTACACAGGACAGATGGATTCTGAGCAGACTACACAGGACAGATAGATTCTGAGCAGACTACACAGGACAGATAGATTCTGAGCAGACTACACAGGACAGATAGATTCTGAGCAGACTACACAGGACAGATAGATTCTGAGCAGACTATGCACGGAAGGGTCCTGTCACCTGATATGATCTGAATCCCTGCTATCGACCATGATAAAGAAAGGCAGCGTTTTTCCCCGACTGAAATTTAAAAAAAGGAAAAGGCATACATGGTTTATAAACAGAAGACGTCGTACAGAGAAGAGCAGACAGTAGACTGCTGCAACCGTCATATAGCATAGCATAACATAACATAACATAACATACCATAACGGCAGGGTAGCCTAGTGGTTAGAGCATTGGACTATTAACTGAAAGGTTGCAAGTTCAAACCCCCGAGCTGACAAGGTACAAATCTGTTGTTCTGCCCCTGAAAACAGGCAGTTAACCCACTGTTCCTAGGCTGTCATTGAAAATAAGAATTTGTTCTTAACTGACATGCTTAGTTAAAAAAAATAACATAACATACTATCTGTACTATCTGATCAAACTAATATTATCACTACTGATGCGTTCAGCATTAGTAAATGTGTTTCAAACTTTATTTGTCACGTGTGCCGAATACAACAGGTGTAGTAGACCTTACAGTGAAATGCTTACATACAGGCTCTAACCAATAGTCAGAAAGAAAAAGGTGTAAGTAAAGAAGTAAAAAGACATTTGAAAATAACAGTAGCAAGGCTATTTACAGACACCTGTTAGTCCGGCATATTGAGGTAGTATGTACATGTAGGTATGGTTAAAGTGACTATGCATATTTGATGAACAGAGAGTAGCAGCAGCATGTAAGTGAGTGACAAGATCATCTCTAACCTAGGCCTACAATATAGATTCTACCTGAGCTAAAGGCTCTGTCTAATGGTATATACAGCTTAAAATAGATGATGACCTGATAAGAAGAGGAAGATACTGAAATATTCATTAGAGTGTCTGAAATAAGCCGTTAACAGAAAGTTTCCATAAAGGGTGACGAAAGCTTGATTGCCAACAGCTGATCACTGCGTGGGCGTTTAACAAGCCAATGACATGCTACGTAACGCTGGTATCAACAGCCAATCCAACACGGCTAGAAGCTATAAACGAGCCTTGATTACTCATTGCAGCGCAATGCTACAATTATAGGAAAGATGTTTTAAGGTTGTGGTTGGAGGTAATAGGCATTTTAAATGAGCTGTACTTCTTTGAAATATATACTAAATGATGAAAGACCCAGGAATGTTTAGAGATAGACTGACGACATCCGAGTATCACAAGATATCACACGCGCTGGACAGCACATGTAAAGGGCCCACAGCATTTGGGCCAGCACGATGGTGGTAGATATGAGTCACACTCAGTCACACAGCTACGGTAATGAGTGTAGCAGAGTGATATGCAATCAGGGTTTAAGATGTCAGGGTTTAAGATGTCTGTGTTTGCTCAATGTACAAGAATGCATGATAACTCACGTAACTGGATAATACTATCCCAGAAAAAAAAATAGTACACTCCTAAAATATGCCTAACCTGATGCTTTATGAGCACTACAGCAAGAAAGAAGATGACAGAACTAATTAAAGAAACTACACCCCCAAAACTATTTTTTTTGGCATTTGATTCATTAGTCCGTTGTTCACATAGTCCCACAATGTTGTGCTCGTCAGCAATCAAGTTTTCAAGATATGTAACTTTGAAAAAACCACAGAAATAATCCCTGAATGATGCTTTTTGAGTGAAAATTCATCATAAAGAGAATGATTTCTGTATTTTGAAAGTTACGTATCTTGAAAACCTGATTGCTGACAATAAAAAAATTATTGTGACTACATCAACCATGGACTAATAAGAATTTGTTCTTATTAACTGACTTGCCTAGTTAAATAAAGGTAAAAATACATTTAAAAAAATGTCAAAATATTGTTTTTGGGTGGAATTAATCTGGGATAAACCAGACGATAAAATGTGATCGCCGATACTTACATTACAATAAAACACCAGAAACACAGAGAACATAAATTGTCAAAGCAGCACATAGCTAATGAACATAAACTAGTGTTCAGGTAAAAGCCTCATAGCATTGTTTAAAAGTTCTGCAGACACGTTCTGTTTGCACTTGGATCAAATGAATCGGTCTGCCGTTTTACTGCTATGCTCCATGCAGGTGCTGTGGAAGGGGTGGTTAGTGTTGCCTCTATTTCACCATGACCTCACCGTGTGCTCTTGCCAATGGCAAAATAGTAGCAACCATGCCAACAATAATGTGCAGATGATACAGGACATAACACTCAATGCATGAATTAGTATGCACTAATGGCCTTGCAATATTCTGTTTAGCTCAGAGCAGGAGCACCAAGTGTAGCTATACAAGTACTCTATTCCAAACCAGTCTGCACGCTAAAATGTTTGTGTTTCTAGATAAATGTATAAGATTCCATATGATAAACCTAAAATCAATGTATGTACAACATTTTAAAAATGTGACTGCCGGTGCAAGTCACACTAGCTAATGTGACTGGGAGAAAGCATACATGTATTGCTGATACTAGTGTCTTGCAGCAGTCTGGTGATACATGAATGTATTGCTGATACTATAGGACACATAATAGGCTACTGTCTGTGTTGATTGCTGCACTAAACAAATTAGCAAACGCAGGAGACCACGTACTATCAAATCTCTATGATAAGCACCATCTCCTTGCTCATATTCATGAAGAAAACATTGCTACTCACTGTTGAACTGCACTGTTGGTTAAGGGGCTTGTAAATAAGCATTTCACGGTAAGGTCTACACTTGTATTCAGCGCATGTAACAAATAAAGTTTGATTCGATTTTGATTTGATTTATATCAACGCATATAGGCTAGCACAGGCTACATCCTCCTGTATGGGCGAGGTATGATTTCTCTGTGATGGGGTTTTGTTAACCGAGGACGCAGACTCTGCCTGAAGCTTGCATTGGGAATAACAAAGTGTACAATACTCCCCAGACGAATCTACTGTAGCTAGCTAGTTGTAGCTGTTGTTGACTGACAACAGTAGAGCAGTGATGTGGATTGATCCTCGCAGTCAATGACATCCCCTCAGCAGCCAGACATGCCTCAAGAGCATTTTGAATAATGAAGGAGAGGCGCAAACATAGCTAGTGAGCATTCACAAAGAAAATATTATATCAGAACACAGCAGTACAGCGAGTAACAATGCAGCAACATTAGCAAGCACATACTAGCAGTAGCAAAAATCAGCAGCAGGAAGGGTGGGCAGCACAATATAGCTTAAATAGATTGCCAAATAAGGTAGGCGTGATTGTTACTAGCATCTAATTTGTGCAATCTCAGTTGATAAATCAATTGAGGTGGGGACTCGGGTTCCCGGCTTTATTTACTGTTGTTTCTCTTGAAATGTTACAATAAAATATCTGGAGGAAAGGAAAAAAAAGAGATTGAAGTTGGTTCTTGCTCTTTGCTACATCCAGATTAGCCCTTGGCTACATCCAGATTAGCCCTTGGCTACACCCAGATTAGCCCTTGGCTACACCCAGATTAGCCCTTGGCTACACCCAGATTAGCCCTTGGCTACACCCAGATTAGCTCTTGGCTACACCCAGATTAGCCCTTGGCTACACCCAGATTAGCCCTTGGCTACACACAGATTAGCCCTTGGCTACACCCAGATTAGCCCTTGGCTACACCCAGATTAGCCCTTGGCTACACCCAGATTAGCTCTTGGCTACACCCAGATTAGCCCTTGGCTACACCCAGATTAGCTCTTGGCTACACCCAGATTAGCCCTTGGTTACACCCAGATTAGCCCCTGCCAGTACAGTGGTCAACACAGCGGTCATTAAGAGGTCCTCTTGAATTATAGTGATTAAAAAAACATTTAGGAAGAGGCCAAACCTGCTAGCCTCATGACCCCACACCAACAGACACTAATCATGAGGACAGAGCTCCTGCTATCCTTGTAACCCCCACACCAACAGATACTAATTATGAGGACAGAGCTCCTGCTAGCCTCGTGGCCCCACACCAACAGACACTAATTATGAGGACAGAGCTCCTGCTAATGAACTGAAGTAATCCATGAGTCAGTGAGGGGTGAAATGACATGCTGCTGTGGCTCGTCGACTACTCAAAGCTTTGTTAGATTTCTAAGTATTGTTACAGTTGTAAAAAATGTACACAGCTGAATGAGATGCTTTAATAATGGTGTACTTTGCAATGTTTCAATTTGTAAAATAGTAAAATCTCAAAAGAAAACTGTTTAGTTGCAATTGGGTGCAGTACAGAGAAAACCCACACAATAATCTGTTCACTCTGGATATTTTGATTCACAGACATGATATGTTATACTCTGTAGGGTTATGGGGGGCAACTAAAACAATACACTCCGCTATCATTGACAGGATATGTCAGGGCATGTCTGCAAAGTGCCTTACTCCTGTGGATTTTGGAACACCCAGACAGTTACCACACCCAGACAGTTACCACATCCAGACAGTTACCACATCCAGACAGTTACCACACCCAGACAGTTACCACACCAAGAGAGTTACCACACCCAGACAGTTACTACACCCAGACAGTTACTACACCAAGACAGTTACTACACCAAGACAGTTACCACACCCAGACAGTTACCACACCAAGAGAGTTACCACACCCAGACAGTTACTACACCCAGACAGTTACTACACCAAGACAGTTACTACACCAAGATAGTTACCACACCCAGACAGTTACCACACCCAGACAGTTACCACATCCAGACAGTTACCACACCCAGACAGTTACTACACCAAGATATTTACCACACCCAGACAGTTACCACACCAAGATAGTTACCACACCCAGACAGTTACCACACCCAGATAATTACCACACCAAGAGAGTTACCACACCCAGACAGTTACCACACCAAGATAGTTACCACACCCAGACAGTTACCACACCCAGATAGTTACCACACCAAGAGAGTTACCACACCCAGACAGTTACCACACCAAGATAGTTACCACACCCAGATAGTTACCACACCAAGAGAGTTACCACACGCAGACAGTTACCACACCAAGAGAGTTACCACACCAAGAGAGTTACCACACCAAGAGAGTTACCACACCCAGACAGTTACCACACCAAGATAGTTACCACACCCAGACAGTTACCCCACACCCAGACAGTTACCACACCAATATAGTTACCACACCCAGAGAGTTACCACACCCAGACAGTTACCACACCCAGACAGTTACCACATCAAGAGAGTTACCACACCAAGAGAGTTACCACACTCAGACAGTTACCACACCCAGACAGTTACCACACCCAGGCAGTTACCACACCCAGGCAGTTACCACACCGATACAGTTACCACAACCAGACAGTTACCACACCCAGACAGTTACCACACCAAGATAGTTACCACACCCAGGCAGTTACCACACCCAGGCAGTTACCACACCGATACAGTTACCACAACCAGACAGTTACTACACCCAGGAAGTTACCACACCAGACAGACAGTTTCCACACCCAGGCAGTTACCACACCCATACAGTTACCACACCAGACAGTTTCCACACCCAGGCAGTTTCCACACCCAGGCAGTTACCACACCCATACAGTTACCACACCCATACAGTTACCACACCCATACAGTTTCCACACCCAGACAGTTATCTCAGCATGCCTCAATAACCTCAAATGCACACAGTCACTGTTTTGATTGACAGGACATTTCTAGGGATAGGGGATAACAAAAACTATGCCTTCTGAAATCATTGACAGGTAATGTTTAGGTGTGTTGAGAAGCGTCATGTGAAAGAGGCCTTAACTCTTTTTTTGGGGGGGGGAGGGGCATAATGATAATAGTGCCTCAGCTCAGAGACTTGTATTGTAGGAACTCTAAACAGAATTGTGTCTTCGACCAGATTCCCAAGTCGGTCTCTCACTTTTTCAGTGAATGTGGTTTCTGAATCACAGACAATTTCTTTTTCAGGAATCATGTTTTGGAGCTGAGCAGATATGTAGTCTTTCACCATTCCAGTGAATGTAATTTCTGACTCACAGACTATTTATGATTCAGAAATCATGTTTTGGAGCAGAGCAGATATCTAGTCTCTCATCTTCATCGTGAATGGGGTTTTCTACTCGTAAAATATTTATGTCAGAGAAGCTCTAAAATGAATAAACAGTACCAGCCAAAAGTTTGGACACTTCTACTCATTAAAAGGTTTCTCTTTATTTGTACTATTTTCTACATTGTAGAATAATAGTGAAGACATCAAAACTATGAAATAACACACATGGAATAATGTAGTAAACAAAAAAAGTGTTAAACAAATCCAAATATTTTTGATATATTTTACAGCCTTGATGACAGCTTTGCACACTCTTGGCATTCTCTCAACCAGCTTCATGAGGTAGTCACCTGGAATGCATTCAATTAACAGATGTGCCTTGTTAAAAGTACATTTTTGGAATTTCTTTCCTTCCTAATGCATTTGAGCCAATCAGTCGTGACAGGATAGGGGTAGGTAGCCATATTTGGTAAAATACAAAGTCCATATTATGGCAAGAACAGCTCAAATAAGCAAAGAGAAATGACAGTCCATCATAACTTTAAGACATGAAGGTCAGTCAAAGTTCAAGAACTTTCTTCAAGGGCAGTCGCAAAAACCATCAAGCGCTGTGATGAAATTGGCTCTCATGAGGATCACCACAGGAAAGTAAGATTCAGAGTTACCTCTGCTGCAGAGGAAAAGTGCATTCGTGTTACCTCTGCTGCAGAGGAAAAGTTCAGATAAATGCCCAAATAAACACTTCACAGAGTTCAAGGAACAGACACATTTCAACATCAACTTTTCAAAGGAGACAGGCTTTTATGGTCAAATTGCTGCAAGGAAACCAATACTACAGGACACCAATAAGAAGAAGAGACTTGCTTGGGCCAGGAAACATGAGCAATGGACATTAGACCGGTGGAAATCTGTCCATTGGTCTGATGAATCCCAATTTGAGATTTTCGTTTCCAACTGCCGTCTCTTTGTGAGAAGCAGAGTAGGTGAACGAATGATCTCTGCATGTGTGGCTCCCACCATGAAGCATGAGGGAGGAGGTGTAATGGTGTGGGAGTGCTTTGCTGGTGACACTGTCTGTGATGTATTTATAATTTAATGCACACTTAACCAGCATGGCTACCACATCATTCTGCAATGACACACCATCCATCTGGTTTGTGGGACTATCACTTGTTTTTCAACATGACAATGACCCAAAACACACCTCCAGGCTGTGTAAGGGCTATTTGACCAAGAAGGAGAGTGATGGAGTGTTGCATCAAGTGATCTGGCCTCCACAATCACCTGACCTCAATCAAGTTGAGATGGTTGGGATGAGTTGGACTACAGAGTGAAGGAAAAGCAGCCAACAAGTGCTCAGCATATGTGGGAAATGCTTCAAGGCTGTTGAAAAAAACATTCCTCATGAAGCTGGTTTAGAGAATGTCACGAGTGTGCACAGCTGTCATCAAGGCAAAGTGTGGCTTTGCCTTGATGACATTGAAGAATCTATTTGTTTAACACTTTTTGGTTACTAAATGATTCCATATGCATTATTTCATAGTTCTGATGTCTTCACTATTATTATACAATGTTGAAAATCATAAAAATAATGAGAAACTCTTAAATTAGTTGGTTTGTCCAAACTTTTGACTGGTACTGCATGTGTCTCAGAGCAGAGTCCAAATCAGTCTGTCACCTTTACAATGAATATGGGGTTTCCTTCTCAAGGCTGTAATTATCCAGGTTATTTAGAGAAATGCCAGCAGACTGTCAGAGCGTATTAACGCAGAAAGACTTAATTGGAGTTTGGAAAAGACACACCAAAAAATAGCTTTAAAAGTTGTGAATAATGTGAGATGTACTAACACTAATCTTACTAATGTGAGACTATACATACTGTCCTATAAATACTGACCTATACATACTGCCCTATACATACTGCCTTATACATATGGCCCTATACATACAGCCCTATACATACTGCCCTATACATACTGCCTCATACATACAGCCCTTTAAATTCTGCCCTATAAATGCCCTATACATACAGCTCTATACATACTGCCCTATACATACAGGCCTATAAATAATGCCCTATAAATAGTGACCCTATAAATACAGCCCTATAAATACTGCCCTATAAAAACTGCCCTATAAATACTGCCCTATCAATACTACCCTATACATACAGCCCTATACATACTGCCCTATAAATACTGCCCTATACATACTACCCTATAAATACTTCCCTATAAATAATACCCTATACATACTACCCTATAAATACTGCCCTATACATACTACCCTATAAATGCTACCCTATAAATACTACCCTATAAATACTTCCCTATACACACTACCCTATAAATACTACCCTGTACATACTACCCTATAAATATTGCCCTATACATACTACCCTATAAATACTGCCCTATACATACTACCCTATAAATACTACCCTATAAATACTGCCCTATAAATACTACCCTATACATACTACCCTATGAATACCACCCTATAAATACCGCCCTATACATACTGCCCTATAAATACTGCCCTATAAATACTGCCCTATACATACTACCCTATAAATACTACCCTATACATACTACCCTATGAATACCACCCTATAAATACTGCCCTATACATACTGCCCTATAAATACTGCCCTATACATACTACCCTATAAATACTGCCCTATAAATACTACCCTATACATACTACCCTATGAATACCACCCTATAAATACTGCGCTATACATACTGCCCTATAAATACTGCCCTATACATACTGCCCTATAAATACTGCCCTATTCATACAGCCCTATAAATACTGACCTGTACATACAGACCTATACATTCAACCATGTATATACTGCCCTGTACATACTGCCCTTGTCATACTGCCCTGTACATACTGCCCTTGTCATACTGCCCTATACATACAGCCCTGTACATACTGCCCTGTACATACTGCCTTTGTCATACTGCCCTATACATAGATCCCTATACATAGATCCCTATACATACTGCCCTTGTCAAACTACCCTTGTCATACTGCCCTGTACATAGATCCCTATACATAGATCCCTATACATACTGCCCTATAAATACTGCCCTATACATACTGCCCTATAAATACTGCCCTATACATACAGCCCTGAACATACGTACAGCCCTGTATGTAAAGTGTTCAGTGGGCCATGCATAATGTGACAGTTTATGTGTACTGTAGCTCATGTGTCGGATCTTAAATTGATCTGTTTCTGCAGCAAAAGGAAGGAGCTCCAAAAAAATAACCCTTTCGTGAACCAGCACTGGCACTTGATGCTTCCCCCTTGTTAGCTCTGCCATTATTGATGAAAAATGTACTTACTATAACTGTGATCTGTGGTTGTCCCACCTAGCTATCGTAAGATGAATGCACTAACTGTAAGCTATTCTGGATAAGAGCGTCTGCTAAATGATTCAAATTAAAATGTAAATGTGATGTCTGTGAGACATTCTCTTTCAGTCATCAGAAGTATCAAACTCCAGTCTTTGAATGATGCTGTCACGTTCTGACCTTAGTTCTGTTATTATATCTTTGTTTTAGTATGGTCAGGGCGTGAGTTGGGGTGGGCAGTCTATGTTTGTTTTTCTATGTTGGTTTTTTAGTTCGGCCTAGTATGGTTCTCAATCAGAGGCAGCTGTCAAATCGTTGTCTCTGATTGAGAATCATACTTAGGCAGCCTGTTTTCCCACTATGGGTTGTGGGTAGTTATTTTCTGTTCTGTTGCACCGGACTGTTCGTTTGTCGTGTATTGTTTTTGGTTCAGTATTCATTCTTTATTAAATGACAATGAATACTTACCCACACTGCACCTGGGTCCTCTCTTTCTCCCGACGACAACCGTTACAGATGCTGTGTCTGCATGTGTGTATTACAACTATACATATCAACAGTGTTAACCAACCCTGGTCCTGAAGCATCAAGGGTTACACATTGTAACGCTGCAGTAGACTTGGAACACATGATTTAACTAGTTAATGGTTGATTTGTAACTCATATATACATATATATATATATATATGTACAGGACCAGAATATATATATATATATTTTTAACAGTAGACTACACTTCCCTTGTATCCTGTAAATACTCTAAAATGGTTAATCTCACCGTGTCATTTCCTTCATCTGCACTGACACAGAATAGGTGTAGTATTTGATATAATGACAAGACTTAATTTCAACCAGAATATAATGTGAACCAAGTAGGGAATGTGAAAAACTATTGAAATAAGTTAATTATCTAAGTGTTATATATATATATGTGCAGGTAGCCTAGTGGTTAGAGTAACTGTAAAGGTTGCAAGATTAAATCCCCGAGCTGACACGGTACAAATCTCTTGTTCTGCCCCTGAACAGGCAGTTAACCCACTGTTCTTAGGCCGTCATTGTAAAATAAGAATTTGTTCTTAACTGACTTGCCTAGTTAAATAAAGGTAAAATGTTATACATTTAATTGTATATTATCAATACATGTTCAACCTGCACATCTGGTGTGTATTATAAAAACAGAGGATGAAAGTGGAGACGGGGAGAGGGGAGAAAGAGTGTCAAAGACAGACAAAGGTGGAATAAGAATCATCAGTTGGCGCACACCCAGAGAAAATGATTTTATGTAGAGGTGCTGACTAACGGTGAATAAACTAGAAGCTCTAAAAATAGAGTTACTCTATATATAAACTCCCAGTAATTTATTGGGGTAAATCATCAACGTTTCGGCATCACTGTGCCTTCTTCAGGGTGATAGACAAAGGGAAAGTGGTATGAGCAGAGGAGCAGGGAAGACAGCATATGATTCACAGTGCTACTAAACTTAATATTCTCTCAGGTCATCACAGTTACATAATAGTGTCTCTAGCAGTGTCTCCTAACCAGCCTTGGGTGCAGGGTTGCCAGGTCTAGCAAATATTTCTAGTATAATGACCTCTGAAAACCCGCCCACAAGGCCTGAATACTAGCCCAACAATTTTTTTGCAGCGAGAGAGGAGTTGCTACATTTATCCAATAAATACTTTGTCCATAACGCTATAGAGCTAATTAAGAAGGAACTTTGACGTAATTTTTAACGATGTATGCTAAGATGCAAAACTAGGTTTTCCATGAAAATAATAATGATTGTGAGTTTAAGAATATGTTGCCAGAGAAAAGATAAATCACCCGTATTAAACTCTCCAGATCATTTTCCTTTAATGGATGTCCATTTAACTTGTTTTGTTTTTATAATTAAGCAATAAGGCCTGAGGGGGTGTGTTATATGGTCAATATACCACGGTTAATGGCTGTTCTTAGGACATAGCCCTTAGCCGTGGTAAATTGGTCATATAGCAGCAACCCTGAGGTGCCAAGGCAAAGTAGCCACCATTTGATCAAAATCAAATTTCAGATTTATTTCACATGTATTTATAAAGCACATCTTACATCAGCTGATGTCACAAAGTGCTGTACAGAAACCCAGCCTAAAACCCCCAAACAGCAAGCAATGTAGGTGTAGAAGCACGGTGGCTAGGAAAAACTCCCTAGAAAGGCCAAAACCTAGAAAGAAACCTAGAGAGGAACCAGGCTACGAGGGGTGTCCAGTCCTCTTCTGGCTGTGCCGGGTGGAGATTACAACAGAACATTATCAAAGTGGTTGTCGAGGGTGCAACAGGTCAGCACCTCAGGTATCTCAAATATACAATATTTTTTTGGTTTACTATAAGATTACATGTGTTATTTCATAGTTTTGATGTCTTCACTATTATTCTACAATGTAGAAAATAGTAAATAAAGAAAAACCCTAGAATGAGTACAGTGCCATGCAAAAGTATTCATCCTCCTTGGCATTTTTCCTACTTTGTTGCCTTACAACCTGTAATTTAAATATATTTTTATTTTGATTTCATGCAATGGACATACACATATTGGTGAAGTGATTTTTTTTTTAAATGACTTAAAAAAAAAAAAATTATAATTGAAAAGTGGTGCGTGCAATCTAGGTGTCACATGATCTCAGTATTTATACACCTTTTCCGAAAGGCTCCAGAGTCTGCAACACCACTTAGCCAGGGGCACCACCAAGCAAGCGGCACCATGAAGACCAAGGAGCTCTCCAGACAAGTCAGGGACAAAGTTGTGCAGAAATACAGATCAGGGTTGGGTTATTAAAAGATATCCGAAACTTTGAACATCCCACGGAGCACCATTAAATCCATTAATAAAAAATTGAAAGAATATGAAACAACAACAAACCTGCCAAGAGAGGGCTGCCCACCAAACTCATGGACCAGGCAAGGAGGGCATTAATCAGAGAGGCAACAAAGAGACCAAAGATAACCCTGAAGGAGCTGCAAAGCTTCACAGCGGAGATTGCAGTATCTGTCCATAGGACCACTTTAAGACATACACTCCACAGAGCTAGGCTTTACGGAAGAGTGGCCAGAAAAAAAGCCATAGCTTAAATAAAAAAATAAGCAAACACGTTTGGTGTTCGCCAAAAGGCATGTGGGAGACTCCCAAACATATTCAAGAAGGTACTCTGGTCAGATGAGACTAAAATGTAGCTTTTTGGCCATCAAGGGACATGCTATGTCTGGGGCAAACACCTCTCGTTACTCCGAGAATACCATCCCCACAGTGAAGCATAAGGGTGGCAGCATCATGTTGTGGGGATGTTTTTCATTTTTCATTTGCAGGGACTGGAAAACTGGGGAGAATTGAAGGAATGATGGATGTGTTAAATACAGGGAAATTTTTGGGAAACCTGTTTCAGTCTTCCAGAGATTGGAGATTGGGACAGAGATTCACCTTCCGGCAGGACAATGACTCTAAGCAAACTGCTAAAGCAACACTCGAGCAGTTTAATAAGGGGAAGCATTTAAATGTCTTGGAATGGCATAGTCTAAGCCCAGACCTCAATCCAATTGAGAATCTGTGGTATGACTTGAAGATTGCTGTACACCAGCGGAACCCGTCCAACATGAAGGAGCTGAAGCAGTTTTTCCTTGAAGAATGGGCAAACATCCCTGTGCTAGATGTGCCAAGCTTATAGAGAAATACCCCAAGAGACTTGCAGCTGTAATTGTTGCAAAAGGAGGCTCTACAAAGTATTGACTTTGGGAGGGGTGAATTGTTATGCAGGCTCAAGTTGAGTTTTTTTGTCTTATGTCTTGTTTGTTTCACAGTAAAACATATTTTGCATCTTCAAAGTGTTAGGCATGTTGTGAAAATCAAATAATACAACCTCCCCCCCCCAAAAAATTGATTTTAATACTAGGTTATAAGGCAACAAAATAGGAAAAATCCCAAAGGGATGAATACTTTCGCAAACCACTTTAGGTGTGTCTTTTGACTGGTACTGTAAATTACCTATTTGCGAGATTGACTTGTAATTTGGCTTAATAATTGCAATTCAACTTTTCTGAACTGCAATTGATCTAAATAGAATTTAGCCCCTGATAGGCCAACATCTAATTTCAGGGAAAAGTCCAGAATGAAACTGACATTAAATATGGAGAATGATCACAAATTATAATTTCCAATTTATTGGAAGACACAGAAGGCAGATGTTTGGAGTCTTACAATGTTTATTAATCCAAAAAGGGGTTAGAAAAGAGAATGGTCATGTGCAGGCAAAAAGTCCAAACCAGTTCAGAGTCCAATAGGTACCAAAGGGCAGGCAGATTCAAGGTCAGGGCAGGCAGGATGATCAGGCAGGTGGGAAAGTTGTCCAGAGTCAGGCAGTGGTCAAAACCGGGAAGACTAACAAAAAGAGAATAGAAAAGGAGTACAGGGGAAAAACACACTGGTTGACTTAACTAAACATACAAGACAAACTGGCACAGAGAGACAGGAAACACAGGGATAAATACACTGGGGAAAGAAACGACACCTGGAGGGGGCAGAGACAATCACAGGGACAGGTGAAACAGATCAGGGCGTGACAGCTATAACAAACTAAAGTAATAGGCTATTTTTTAAATCCGCTTGACAGCTCCATGTACGCAACACATTTGACATAATTGATTTGCAATGACTCCAGTGATATCATCATTTCAATATACTGTATATGTATTGTATCAAATGCTAGGCTACATTAGCCTGCAATGGCGTAGAAATGAATAGCCTACTTCATCTCCAACAGATACAAATGTAGCTTATCATTCACATTTCATGTCATTTTCATTTCATTTCATCCATAAGAAAAGTTGCAATTAGAACGCAGTTTACTTTAAACAACCTCTGAGCGAATTTATCTAAAGGACTCTACGGGCCTAAAGTCGTTTTTAAAATGCTTTGTCGTAGTAATTATCGCTTCTAGCAAGTTCCTTGGTGTCCACATCAACAACAAACTAGGATGGTCCAAACACACCAAGACAGTTGTGAAGAGGGCACAGCAAAGCCTATTCCCCCTCAGGAAACTAAAGATTTGGCATGGGTCCTGAGAAGGTTCTCCAGCTGCAAGATCGAGACATCGCTCCCTGGTATGGCAATTTCTCGGCCTCTCACCGAACGGTACTACAGAGGGTAGTGTGTACGGCCCAGTACATCACTGGGGCTAAGCTGCCTGCCATCCAGGACCTCTACACCAGGCGGTGTCAGAGGAAGGCCCTAAAAATTGTCAAAGACCCCAGCCACCCCAGTCATAGACTGTTCTTTCTACTACCGAATGGCATGCGGTACCAGAGTGCCAAGTCTAGGACAAAAAGGCTTCTCAACAGTTTTTACCCCCACGCCATAAGACTCACCTCTCCGGCCCTCCCCTCTCCACCATTCACTCACTCATTCATTCATTCATTCATTCATTCATTCATTCATTCATTCATTCATTCTATCACGTTTCAGGTAAGACCAAATGCAGACCGTGTTGAAGTAACAATGTTTATTACAGCAACAGGGGCAGGAAAACGACAGGTCAAGGCAGGCAGGGGTCGATAATCCAGAGTAGTGGGGCAAAGGTACAGGGCGATAGGCAGGCTCAGGGTCAGGGCAGGCAGAAAAGGTCAAAACCGGGAAACTAGATAACAGGGACTAGAGCAAAGACAAGAGCAAGGGAAACCCGCTGGTAGGGTTGAACGAACAAAAAGTACTGGCAACAGACAAAGGTGATGGGGTGGAGGGGTGGAGGGATGGTGGGGAGGTGGTGGTGAGATGCATACTTCTCACATCAAAACATAACTGCAGACGAGAGACAGATAAAGAGAGAGATGGCATGATTAAGCCCTTTAAATTCTAACACTATGTCAGTCATCATAATCATCAAGAAAACTGACCTTGGATCATTAACCCTAGGATGACAACATCTCTATCTGCATTTCAATGTAAAACATCTCTTTAATAATACTTCCTGTTAGACTGACCAAGTGATCTCTCACTTCAGATCATGCTGTGCCCTCTATGTGGCAGGCAATTCAGATAGGGGAGGTGTTCACTGACACCGGCTGATATAACGTGGAGGATTTAGGGAGAAGGGGGGTGAGAGATGAAGCCAGGGAGGGTAGTTAAAGAGGCAGTATTCAACAATAATCTGTGTGTCTTGTGTCCACAGTGTCCAACTTAGTGGCTGCACAGTACTTTATACTGAAAACATGCACACAAACACACACACACGCACACGCACACACACACACACACACACACACACACACACACACACACACACACACACACACACACACACACACACAAAACATAGCGTAGTTACATGAATATAAATTATGGAGTGTTCTACTATTCTACATGGTTGGTCCTCTTGTCTGTTCTTTGAACGTGGAAGGAGCCACAAGACACACAGTTATACACTTGAGTCTCTTGAAAGATACTCTTTGTGCAGACATTACCCTTACCTGAACAGCACCCTCACCTGAGAAGTAGAAATCAAAGGGAGAGAAACTAGGAATTGAATAGCTGCAGATGACATACTGTAGCTACGTAAATGGAAGAATGCTCTTTTACTGAAATGTGGGTGGTTCTTAAAATAGAGCCTTTGGATGTGCATATTGTAGTCTATGGCACAAGGTGTTGCCAGGGAAGAGCACCCTCCTCGAAGAAGTAGGAGGTGACGATTTCCCGCACACAGATTGCCTCCCGTGCTTCGTTGTTGGCCTCCATCCTGGCAACATCCTGCAGAGCATCAGACCCTCCTCTGGCCCACGATGGAAAGCTGATGGCCCCCTCCTGGTCCTCGAGTCCATCCTCATGACGTTATGCAGGACACAGGTAGCCTTCGCATAAGCCTCTGCATTAGCAGATTGGACCCCGATGACTCGCCGGTACATCTGCCACTGGGACATAAGAATGCAGAAGGTGCACTCGGTGGTCAACCTGACTCGGAAGAGGCGGTAGTTGAGGACCCAGTTCCTCCTGGGGAAGTTCGCCGCTCCAGGGAGGGAGCCGCATTCGTTTTCTCTGAGAGGAAAAGCCTCGTCTCCAACAAAAGACATGGGTATGATACTGTAGATGCATGTGTAGCATGTGACAACAGCAGGATCGTATCAAGTATAGCGTCACAAATGAATACATAAATACACACTTGAAGCTTGATGATAAGTTTATTATTTTAATCAGCTGTGTAGTGCTATTTATTGCAAAAACAAAAATGCCCACCCATTTGAGTCTCCAGGACCAGGATGTAGAACTATTGCTCTTGGAACATTGCTTGTGACCTTTCTCATCTGCAGACAGGGTTTCACAACTCTCTTAGGACAGAAAACACCACAAAGAAACAGGCTTCATTATACTCAAATAAGACTGCACTGAATATTATGTTGCTATTATCTCTCTCCTCAATTTGTCTCTATAGGGACTAAAACTACAGCAAAGTACCGGCCCTATCCAGGGTAGCCTACTCTCTTACTTTCTTGACAACTGGCTACCCGGACTATTTGCATTGTGTGCCATCCCCTAAACCCCTCTTTTATGCTGCTGCTACTCTCTGTTTATCATATATGCATAGTCACTTTAACTATACATTCATGTACATACTACCTCAATTGGCCCGACCAACCAGCGCCCCTGCACATCGGCTAATCGGGCTATCTGCATTGTGTCCCACCCACCACCACCCGCCAACCCTTCTTTTATCACATATGCATAGTCACTTTAACCATATCTACATGTACATACTACCTCAATTAACCCGACTAACAGGTGCCTGTATATAGCCTCGCTACTGTTATAGCCTCGCTACTGTATATAGCCTCTCTACTGTATATAGCCTCACTACTGTATATAGCCTCACTACTGTTATTTTTCACTGTCTTTTAACTGTTATTTTATTTATTTACTTACCTATTGTTCACCTAATACCCTTTTTGCACTGTTGGTTAGAGCCTGTAAGTAAGCATTTCACTGTAAGGTCTTGACCGGTTGTCTTCGGCGCACGTGACAAATAAACTTTGATTTGATTTGCTTTCATTTGAACTGGAGCTGCTAATCCTATCATCCTCTTCCATGGCTGTTTGCTAGCTAGCTACCTACAAATGCTTTTGGAGTTTGTGTTATTAATTTACAATGATAAATACATCAACATAGCTAACTAATATGAAGTTAGAGAGCTGGTGATATTTAATTATCTTAGCTAGCTAACAATACAGTCGGCTAGATGGCTTGCTAGCTATGTTAGCAGCTCATTTGAGTTAGCCTGCAGACTACTGTAATGAGCTAGCTAACAATACAATCGGCTAGATGGCTAGCTAGCTATGTTAGCAGCTCATTTGAGTTAGCCTGCAGACTACTGTAATGAGCTAGCTAACAATACAGTCGGCTAGATGGCTAGCTAGCTATGTTAGCAGCTCATTTGAGTTAGCCTGCAGACAACTGTAATGAGCTAGCTAACAATGCAGTCGGCTAGATGGCTAGCTAGCTATGTTAGCAGCTCATTTGAGTTAGCCTGCAGACTACTGTAATGAGCTAGCTAACAATACAGTTGGCTAGATGGCTAGCTAGCTATGTTAGCAGCTCATTTGAGTTAGCCTGCAGACAACTGTAATGAGCTAGCTAGGTAATAATACATTGTTACATTTAATTTATTTTTCTTACATGTATTTACTTACTTGAATGTGTTCTCTGAGCCATGTGGACGACTGGAGACAGGGGAACAAAGTGTGTTTGTCACCAGAGCGGTTTAGAGCATGTCACTAACTAATGAAATGGAGAACAGATTAAACTATTTACCCATTTAACAACTAGACCTTCATACAAACTTGCTATGCTCAAATCTTTGATGCACAACCGAACGCCCACAAGCGAGCCAATCTGGGAGACCAAAATGGGACGTGTCAAGTTACCGCTTTATAGTCTAAACACCCCATAAGAGATTTTGATTATTCCATTTTTCTCTCCAGGGAAAGCGGAGGAAGGAGACACACACTGCAAAACACACAATTCTACAGCTCCTCAATCTTGATTTCAGAACATAAAGATTGCCTGTTCTTATTGTTGTAATTCGCCATTTTAGATTACACTTTGTCTCTTGGGTTTGCTAACAACAACAAAAAAAGTAATATCAAACAGCAAGCCTGTATACTGGAATGGAGGTAGCCTAGTGATTAGAGTGCTGGACTAGTAACCGAAAGGTTGCAAGATCGAATTTCCAAGCTAACAAGGTAAAAAGGTTTAAAAAAATCTGTCATTCTGCCCCTGAACAAGGCAGTTAACCGACTGTTCCTAGGCCATTATTGAAAATAAGAATTTGTTCTTAAATGACTTGCTAAGTTAGTTTTTAAAAAAAAGGTATTGAGATGCTGTGTGGGTCTCTTTATAACAGGGGGGATGCTGTGTGCGTCTCTTTATAACAGGGGGATGCTGTGCTCTCTGCAGAAGAGGCAGTACCGACTTCACAAGACTTCAGTCTTGTGATGCTTATGGCTGTCCTAGAACAAAACGGAGAATGCCAGAGTAGCCATAATACTCTGTAGGCCAAACCGTTCAGACATTTTTGTGAAAACACCGATTTTCGGGATGTATCGTGGTCTGACAGACCATCTTTCTAGCTCTCCCAACTTTCACCACAGATGTGAAAGGGCGATATTGGCGGATGCGGTCGATTGAGACACAGCCCATACAAAAAATCAGATATCTCTAGTTTAAACAGACGCATTTTGATGGGGAATTTGTATTATTATGTTAATTAGATTATAGGCTAAGGGTTAATGGGGTTTTATACTTCTGAACAATTCTGTATGTCAGATCCTGCTAGATCCACTTCACCTGCACCTCAAATGGCACCCGATTCCCTTTATAGTGCACTACTTTTGACCAGAGTTCTGAGCCATATGGGATTCTCCGCCCATGTAGAGTGGCTTCAATCTGTCGACCCTTGTGCCCACATGTTTGAAACAATCCTGCTGTCTAATAAACAACATTGATTAAATGTCAGCCAATGAAAGAAGGTTAAACTGACTTCAAACGGCCTTGACCTGGATTTTAGTAATTTCATTAAATGGGCCCTGGTTGAAGGAGCGCACTACGTAGGGAATAGGGTGCCAATTGGGGATATATCCTAGGTTTCTTGGCAACAAGTGTGGTTTCTAATTGTGGCTCATTGGATGTTCTCATTAATGATACACTTTACCGTCAGCATCCCCATCCTCCCTCCTTAACTGCCGCTGTCTTGTTTTGTCATCCCCACCTGTGAACTAGTCCTAGTGAACTACACCTGTAGCTCAGGCCCTGAAGCAAGGATATGCATACTCTTGGTACCATTTGAAAGGAAACATGTTGAAGTTTATGGAAATGTGAAAGGACTGTAGTAGAATATAACACATTAGATCTGGTAAAAAAATAGTACAAAGACAAAATCAACCATTCTTTTTTATTTTTTATGTACCATCATCTTTGAAATGCAAGAGAAAGGCCATAATGTTTTATGCCAGCCCAGGTGCAATTTAGACCTTGGACACTAGATGGCAGCAGTATATGTGCAACGTTTTAGATTGATCCAATGAACCATTATATTTCTGTTCAAAATTTGGTATCAGGACTTCCCCAATGTGCCTAATGTTTTTATCAATAACTTTTCATGTTCAAAATTGTGCACTCTCCTCAAACAATAGCATGGTATTCAGTGCAGTTAGATTAACAAGAATTTAAGCTTTCTGCCAATATCAGATATGTCTATGTCCTGGGAAATTTTTTGTTACTTAGAACCTCATGCTAATCATATTAGCCTACGGTAGCTCAACCGTCCCGTGGAAGGGACACCAATCCCGAAGAAGTTTTAAATAGTCCAAGTGAAATACTACTAGTGAACTTCTCCCAGTGAACTACTCCTAGTGAACAACTCCTAGTGAACAACTCCTAGTTAAATACTCCTAGTGAACAACTCCTAGTGAACTACTACTAGTGAACAACTCCTAGTGAACAACTCCTAGTTAAATACTCATAGTGAACAACTCCTAGTGAACAACTACTAGTGAACAACTCCTAGTGAACAACTCCTAGTTAAATACTCCAAGTGAACTACTCCTAGTGAACAACTCCTAGTGAACAACTCCTAGTTAAATACTCCAAGTGAACTACTCCTAGTGAACAACTCCTAGTGAACAACTCCTAGTTAAATACTCCTAGTGAACAACTCCTAGTGAACAACTCCTAGTGAAGAACTCCTAGTGAACAACTCCTAGTTAAATACTCCTAGTGAACTACTACTAGTGAACAACTCCTAGTGAAATAGCTGCTACTTTCATGTTCCTGGAGAGACCTTCACTTTGCCCGACTCAAGTTGGAAGCAGTCCTTTTCTAGCTGGTTAAGATACAAGTGCCAAATGCGTTATTCTCTGCTAGAAATAAGTTTTACACACTGCAAAAAATAACATCGATATCAGTTTGGGAATAGCCCTGGGAAAGCTTTGAAAAAGGTTTATTTCCAAGTCCAACCACCCTTGTGTAAAATAGATGGAGTGTATCCAAGCCGTTGGATAGAGGCTGAGTTCCAAACCTTATTCCCTACATAGTGCACTTCTTTTGACCAGGCCCCATAGTGTACTATGTAGGGATGGGAATAGGGTGACATATGGGATGCATTTCTGAAAGTTTAACTCCAGTGACTGCTGAGCTACAGAGCTGCTGAGCTACAGACCTACAGAGCTGCTGAGCTACAGACCTACAGACCTACAGAGCTGCTGAGCTACAGACCTACAGACCTACAGAGCTGCTGAGCTACAGACCTACAGAGCTGCTGAGCTACAGACCTACAGAGCTACAGACCTACAGAGCTGCTGAGCTACAGACCTACAGACCTACAGAGCTGCTGAGCTACAGACCTACAGAGCTGCTGAGCTACAGACCTACAGACCTACAGAGCTGCTGAGCTACAGAGCTGCTGAGCTACAGACCTACAGAGCTGCTGAGCTACAGACCTACAGAGCTGCTGAGCTACAGACCTACAGAGATGCAGACTGACAGACCTACAGACCTACAGAGCTGCTGAGCTACAGACCTACAGAGCTGCTGAGCTACACACCTCCAGAGTTACAGACCTACAAACTTGCAGGCCTATAGAGCTGCTGAGCTAAAGACCTACAGAGCTACAGACCTACAGAGATGCTGAGCTACAGACCTACAGAGCTGCTGAGCTACAGACTGACAGAGCTGCTGAGCTACAGACCTATAGAGCTGCTGAGCTACAGACCTACAGACCGACAGACCTACAGACCTACAAACCTGCAGACATACAGAGCTACAGACCAACAGACCGACAGACCTGCAGACCTACAGAGCTACAGACCAACAGACCTACAGACCTGCAGACCTACAGAGCTACAGACCGACAGGCCTACAGACCTGCAGACCAACAGATCGGCAGGACTACAGACCGATAAACCTACAGACCTACAGACCTACAGACCTACAGACCAACAGACCTGCAGACCTACAGACCTACAGACCTACACAGCTGCAGACCTACAGACCTACAGACCTACACAGCTGCAGACCAACAGACCTACAGAGCTGATGAGCTACAGACCTACAGACCGACAGACCTACAGACCTACAAACCTGCAGACATACAGCGCTACAGACCGACAGACCGACAGTCCTGCAGACCTACAGAGCTACAGACCAACAGACATACAGACCTACAGAGCTACAGACCGACAGGCCTACAGACCTGCAGACCTACAGATCGACAGGCCTACAGACCTATAAACCTACATACCTACAGACCTACAGACCAACAGACCTACAGACCTACACAGCTGCAGACCTACAGACCTACACAGCTGCAGACCAACAGACCTACAGACCAACAGACCTACAGATTTACAGACCAACAGACCTACAGACCTACCGACCAACAGACCTACAGATGAACAGAATGACAGACCAACAGACTGACAGACCAACAGACCTACAGACCAATAAACCTACAGAACTGCAGACCTACAGACCTACAAAGCTGCTGAGCTACAGATCTACAGACCTGCAGATTCCCTTTAGCCAATGCCAATGGCGACAGTAGGATCCCCTTTAGCCAATGCCAATGGCGACAGTAGGATCCCCTTTAGCCAACGCCAATGGCGACAGTAGGATCCCCTTTAGCCAACGCCAGTGGCGACAGTAGGATCCCCTTTAGCCAACGCAAATGGCGACAGCTAGTCTTACTGGGGTCAGACAGATAACAAAAAAGACTTTACATTTGACATATATATAAAAATATACATGTAGTGTGACTGTGTGTGTGTCCAAATATCAGTTATACATACACACCAGCAGTAGGTCACATGTCAGTACACATAACCAGTAG